>NC_060139.1:969396406-969699437 GCF_021461385.2 Schistocerca piceifrons | reverse complement strand
TTTCATACGCAGCAACATATTATGTAATATGCACCAAACACAAGATCATAAAGACCCCTATTTTTTATTGCAAACTTTTTCGAATATCACTTAGTGTCTTACTGAAATGCAAATGTCAATAACTATGACCATTAACGAAATGAAAGGCACATCATCATGAAGCTGAGATGTAAATCTATATAGTAATGCAAAAATGAATTTTTTACCAAGCAGTTTCCGTAAAATCGTCTGCGAAAGATTGCAGAGCATGCGCCTCGATTCTGTTGCAGCTCGTAGGCAACCAACCGAAAGTGGGCAGTTCCTGTTGCCATCCCCGTGCGAACAAACGAATGAACTCGCTCAGCATTTTGGACGAAAACTGGTCACTGCACACTGGTCAACGTATCCCTCACGAACTCTACACCAACATGATTCTATATGCATCCTTTAAGAGTGGATATCTGGATGAACATCCTGCATGGTTTGTAACTCACAAGGAGATCACCTTCGATCTTGCTGGCGCGAACCTTTGAGATCAGAGTGGCGTGCCATTTTTCATCCGGTGTTCATGGTGCAAATTAATGGTTTGTTTTGAACATTTCTTGAATGTCGATGACACCCATTTGGTGAAGTGTAATACATACATCGCATAGAATGTTGACTTCTGCACCTGCTCGTGCAGCTATTGTTTTTCCTATCATAACTGTTAACACGATATCTTCAAATGAGCCTTACGACAGATTGAACGAGTGGCGTCACACCCGAGGAGTCCTGTATAAGTGGTACTTTCTAGGAGTGGTGTCTTTATAAAGAGGACCTGAAAATCTGCAGGTCATTCTGTGATTTCTGCCACATGTGATAAGTTTGCAAAAGTTACAAAAGCGCAACTGGCACTGTATTAGTCTTTGATTTGGCATGTCCCTGCAGGAATAAATACCGTCTGGCCAAACTTGCATGTAATAGCTTAGAAATTAGTATAATGTTTAATGCTTGGTAGTCACAGCAGACTTTTGTGTATATGTCAGAGAGGAAAATTGAAACTTTTTGAACGTTTGTACGACTGCCAATGCTTCTACAGTGATATACGGCCTATTGTAGTTGGATAATGTCAAACTGGTGAAACCGATGTTTCAAATGATAGGTATGCCCTCAACTCTTCGATTTGAAAGAGACAAGCGCCTAAACCAATGCATGAGTCTTCAGTGGGTAAACAGAAATCTGTTGATGTATCAGGATGGTGCAGTAACTTCAATGTTAGAGGTGCCTGTTTGATTCTGTCAAACACTAGTTGACATTTGCTAGACCAGAAACACGGTATGTGTTATAAAGATTGAGTAACAGCTCACTATTCAACAACTGATTTGTCATAAAATCAGGTTAATCCTAGAGAAATTTAAGCTGTCTCCTCACTCATGGGTCAGGTACATTCTCTATGGCACTTAGTTTTTCCTTACGTGATAAGATTTCATCCTTGGAACCAGAGAACCTGGAGGGCTGCTGTCGACTTCCATGGGTGTGGGCAAGTGGGATGGAGGATGGCTGACGTCACAGGTGTTCAAAGACCATGCAGCCTGATGTGGAGGAGCTTGCAGGTTATTGTTGATGGTACTGGGTGCTGAGATGTCCCACTCTGGAAAAAAAGCTATAGAAGACGCTCAGTTGTAGGGCTTGCAACATCTGGAGCTGTTTTGAAGCTACACTTTGACGACTGCCTGACCTCACAGATGCATAAGACAAACCTCTCCGCCAGTTCATTGGATGCTGGATGGAAAGTTGCTGCGTGCATCCAGGCGATGCCATTTTCTAAAACAGAAAGCATCAAATTTGGCAGCTGTGAACTGGAGCCCATTATATGTCACAATGGTTTCTGGGAGCCATTTGACAGAAAAAATTCGGGCCAGTGGTTGTGTCGCGAATGTAGAGGACGTGTGGAATAATAATGGGAAATCCCTGCCTGTATCAATGAAAATTAACTAAGAGAATCCAAAACGGTGATGAGATCTCGTTGATGAAGCATCTTTCCAGGGAAAATACCGTCACACTGGAGCAGTCTCTTTTGTCTGACAGGTGCTACGTGCAGCAACCATTTTAGTTATATCGTTGTCTATACACCTCCAATACACATTTCGGCAAGACATTCTTTTTGTTGGTACTGTTCCCCAATAACCTTTCTGGAGGATGTGCAGAATAAGTCGTCTGACAGCTTATGGAATTGCCATGCAGTTACATCAATCGTAATTGAAAACTGTTGAGACTTGACAGTTCGTTTTGATAATACCAATATACTTATACTTCTGGGTTAGCCAATTGTTTGCGATCTGCTGACCAATTATAGTTCACTAAAGGGATGACTTGTCAAATGAATAGGTCTTCTAAAGTCTGGCTGGCGATGAATATCGACTCTAAAGGGAAATTTGCCACCACTTCTTCAGCTTCAGTATCTGCATGAAAACAGACTTCAGGTGCTGAGTCGAAGTCCACGTCTTGGCCAAGAGGTAGTCATGAGAGGATGTCAGAATTAGCGTGTTGTGCTGTGGACCTCTACTGTGTATCATAGTTGTACCGTGGCAGAAACAATGTCCATCACTGGAGATGTGCCATGCCAGTGGGAATATTCGAGCTGGTCTTGAACAGTGACTAAAGACGTTTATGGTCCTTCAATAAAGTAAATTGTCTGCCACACACGTTATTTTGGAACTCCTTCAGGGAGAGGATAAAGCCAGGGTTTCTGTCTGTATTTTGCTGTAGTAGCATTGTACTTCTATTAGTTTCTTTCAATCAAATGCATTGTGGCGTTCTACCTCATAGACTTCTCGGCAAAAGTCCGCTCTCATGCCTTAGTTTGATCCATCTGCTGCCACAATCAAAGGCTTGGACAGGTCATATAATGTGAGACAGGTTGGACAAAGATGAGCTTGTTTGAGATCCCGGAAAACCTTGTTCAGGCAGGATACCTATTCCACTACACATTTTTCTGCATTAGCTCGTGAAGTGGTTCAGTGAAGGCTGCAGTAAGAGGAATGAAGTGTCACTGGGGACCAGGAGCTTCTAGACAGCTTGTATGTTGTAGGGAGTGTGTCGGATACCTGATGCACTGAACATATCTCCCAAATATTCGGCATTGTGGTACAAAAAAATAGTATTTGTACTTGTACTGGCGATTGGACAGCTGAAGCAGTTGAAATAATGAGCCTACGTTGGTGGCTAGTTCCTGAGCAATTTTACCAGTGACAATAATGTTGTCTAGTAACTGGCTGTCATTGGGACCTCTTGCATGAGATGCTCTAAGTAGCACTGAAAGATAGACAGTGCACTGGCTATACAAAAGAGGATACAGTTGGACCAGAAAAGTTCAAATGGAGTGTTGATGACTAAGATGTTTCTGGACTCCCCATCGAGCAGGTGTTGGAAATACACATTGTGTAAATCAATTTTTGCCCTGATGTCTTTTACTTTAGATATCAGGCAGGTATCCACAGTGGATTGGTTGTTAATAGTGGTTTTTAAGTCTCCACAAATCCTTAGCCAACCATTTGGTTTTACAATTATGACAATGGAGGTGGCCCACTGACGGTTAGATATTGGGGTCATGATGCTCTCATATTGTAGGAATTAGACCTTAGTCTGGAGCTTATCCCTGAGTGTAAAAGAAACCTTGCACACTTAAAAGAAATAGAATGTAGCCGATGGAGGAGTGTAATGTGTGCCTCAGATCCTGTGATACCAGCTGAGGGACTTGAAAAAACTGAATCACGTTTGGCTAAAAGGTCCCCAAGTTGGGAACTCGCCACGAAGGATTGAACACCGTTAGTGGAATCATGGACTTCCCACCCCAGGGCGTTGTCAAGGTCTAACCCCAGAATGCTTGTTGGCCCCATCGAATTAACCATGTGTCAGTGAGCTGCAAATGAGGCTGCCTGGTATTGAACTTGTGCGCAATATTGGTCATGGATCCTGATAATGTCATTTCAGTAGCTCTTAAGTTGTTTGGAGAACATGGAGGAGAGCCCAGTCGACGATATGTTTCCCAGCAGAAAATGTTTGTTGAAGAGCCTATATCGATGTCGAAAATCCCTGACACTGTCTTGACAGCTGCTGTCAGTGTGAGAAGTCTATCAGATATTGGAAGACTGGCCTGCATGTGTAGTACGTTAGGAGAAAAAACAACAGATGCCTTATCTGATCCTGAATTCGAACGGTCCAGGCGAGCGTAATCCACATTAAATTGAGAGGAGGTTGGCACACTTCTGTCTTGTGGCCTGTTTTCCCATAGGCCGAGCATTTGGCGTAGTGATAGTTGTACTATTAACGCTGGTGCAGGTGTGCAGCTGTTGGGAGACGTCACCTGCCTGCACTATTTTTGCACCAGTCGGTGCGAAGGCCAAGCTTGAGCAATGCTGTTGCCCCTGACTTGCATCTGTGAGGAGATACTGGAGCCCACAGCCTACCTCTGGTGGAGAGATCGTGCCATAATTCTGCACTACCATCTACACTCTGTGTATCACTGCTGGAGTTCATTCTTGGATGTCTATGAGAGCGTTCTGATAAAAAGCAATCCATGGTCTGATGGTTGATGTCACTGTATGAGCTACGTCTGCCATCCACTACCCTGTATGACACCGAGGTGGTGTGTGAGCAGCTGCAATAGAGACAAGAACCTCGAGAATCGGCTGAGGTGTATTGGTCAGCAGCTACTAGACTATGTCCTGTTACCACTGCCCCTGCAGTGGCCACAGAGAAATTGATTCCAATGTGAATCGATTAAATGTATGTATTGCTAATACTATTTCTTTAGTGCAGATAGTGCCAACTGGCCTTCACCATCGTACTCCATGCTTCGCTATCTTGTAATCATGAAGGGCTCAGTCTAGGTCTATACAGAACTAATAGATCGTTCAGAAGCCCTGTTAATGGAAAGACCCGTTTCTATTGAAGTGTCCTTAAGCTTAAGGAAGTAATCATGGGAATGTATAGGATCATATCCAGAACTAAAGACGTAGCATATGATTGTCTGCACTGTGGGTTAAAATACTTGTACGATTGTCCACTGAGCTTATGGCAGGTGAAAAACTTATGACAGGCCGCTACAGTGTGCAACTGTGAGTCAAAATAGTTTAGTAAGCAAGACTTCAGATGTTCGTACTGGAGGGCATACAGATTGACCTTGGAGTTGAGCTGCTAGAGAAAACGGTACACTTCCAGGCCTGCATAGGTCAAAATCAATGCACACTGCTGTATGTCACTTGCGACACCACATGACAGGAAAAGCCGTTTGAGCCATGCTACATAGTTTATCCATGGCTCAATCTTTTTATTGAATGGCTGGAGTGGTGGTGAGACCATTTGGAATTCTTTCACCAGTGTAGCGATCTGTGACAAGGGGTTGGAAAGTTCCAACTGTGTCATGTTGATGGGAGGCATTTTCTCTAGCAGCAGATTTTGAGTCTGTTGCTTAGTCTGGAGAAGCAGTAAAATTCGGGAAGCAACGTCCATCAGCTAGGTGGCTGGTCGTTCAACCATGGTGGAACAGAAAGTAAATGTCATTTCACTCGAAAAATGGGAGTTCCAAGAAAAGAAACACCATCTAGCTGGGAGATAGCACGTACATGAAATCTAAGTTCAACACAAACAAACACTTCATCACCAGTTGATATGTACCACATCACTTGAGTCGCAGTGAGAACACAGCCCATGTAAACAGTGCCAAACAAGATTATTAATAAAGAAAGAAATACACTGAATATTCTAGTAAGTTTCTACAGGAGCAGTGGATAGGTAAGCTCACTCAATACTTAAGTTACACAATAACTGACTGTTGGGCAAAAGGCAGCAAGAAAATGTCAGAGTTACTTTCTAAATTCCCTTAAATGACAAGTTAATAACAAACAGCACTACAATGACCGATAACAAAGTCCACACAAATCCCTGGTGCAGAGACCAGGTCTTTGTGATGCTGGGTGATGGTACTCCACATGGTGAAGGTAGGTCGCTCGAGTATGGTGTTTAAGATTCTGATGATTCCTTAGAGAGAATTCTGATTAATGAACCATTACTGTGATCGGCTCCTGGTGCAGAGAACTCTAAGCCCTGCACTGATCTGGCACAGCCCGACTGTCAGCCTAAATACCATGCAGGCACCAGGACAGGGTTCGGTGTATTTGTGGCAAAGTGACCCCATGGAGGCAAGTAGGTCCGTGGCGTCAGCGACCTCTGGTGGTGATCACACTGCTGCCTCCTCGCCTGTGGGAGGGGGGGGGGGTGACAAAACTTCCACATTGTCGTCTGCTGTGGTCCTGTTATACAGTTCACCTGCTTGATGCCAGTACACGATTGGTTGCTATGTGATAGAGTGTATGATCCTGACATAGCACTTTTGGCAACTAAATGATCTCGATTTACTTCCTGGAGGTGCACAGAATTATCATGCTGAATTTACTTGTGAATAATTTGCATTATTAGTCACTACAGCAATGATTAGTTTGCTAGCTAAGTGCTTACATGCTCGTTTATAACGCATAACTGCTTTTCCTATAGCTTTCAATTTCACTGGAAACCTAGATACTGTCTGTTTTTCATCTCTTCCATTACCAAACTGCAAGCTGACAGATCGAAAACTGACGGAAATCTTAACTTTACTGTATTAAGTCTTATCTCATCCTGGATTTAGTACCCCCAGATCTATAGCTTAAAAAATTAAGAAACTGTGACTTTTGAAAGGTGGCTACACTGAGCCACAGCGCCAGAGATTGCGCCAAAGAGTATTATTCAGCCGCCTCCACTGGCAGTTCTTGTCGAGAAGTCGTGGTAGGCAGTGCTTGTTGAGCTGTAGCAGTGGCGAGTCGTAGTTGAGAAGTTGCAGTAGTGAGTGCTTGCTCAGAACTTGTAGTATTGTTTTGATGGGCTAGACATCAGATGTTGTTGGATTTGGGATGCTGTAATGATCAGAGTGTACCTTTTCGTCAACATATACGAAGGTAAAAAATTCCTTTTTTTTATTATTTCAATGTCTTAAACAATAATGCCTCTTGGTCACAGGTTCAGTCAACAAAGCATCTGGCTCGTGTTCTTGTATTAGGCTGTATTTCTGGTTTCTATGTGTAATTATAGTATTTGTTTATTTTTTTTATTACTTCAGTATAAATGGTATTTAAAATATCTTGTCTTATTGAGGAAGAACCATGCCAGATGTGTACGTTGAATCACACTTCCACACACAGAACAGTTACTCTTGTGCTTTGTTGTTTCGTAGGTTTTATAGTTGCTGGGGACTTAATTAATTAATTGTGTTAACGGAAATTTCCTTTCATTCTTTGTTGTTATTCTATGCAGTCAGCAGATTGCGGAGTAATACTAGTCAGGGCAACCGGTTACGAGACTGCGTAACAGAACAGACAGGTACTAAATCAAAAAATTAAAATTATTTGCATTATATTTAATTCAGCCCCCATGCACGTGGCGACTGCTGCTTCGGATCGTCCCTTGGAATCTTCTGATAGTAAAAATAGCAGACACTAGTATTGTTGTAGTAATTTGTAGTTAAGTAATTGTAGTCTATATTGCATGTGTAGATTTGGTAATTGTCATTTTTCTAATGGTATTTTTTGCAGAACTTAATTTTTGTTGTCTCATATACGGGTTTGACAATTTTGTGCAATTATGAAGATTTCAATTGTTCGTTAATCATGTTTGAGGGAAGCATTTCGTGTGAATGATATTGTTGGTGATAAAGTGTTATTGTGTGTAATTTTCATATAGTGACGAGTTTTGTATGTTTTGTAAATGATTACGCAATCGATGAAAAAGGAAAAAATGATGGATAGTCAGAATGACGAAACTGTTGACATGGCGAACTCGCCAACACAGGAGAACAGTATCATGAATAATGAAGTTGAAAACAATTTAATAAGTTGGGAAAATAGGCTGGAATCAATTCAAAATTTTTCACAATCAAAACATTTTCAGTATACAAGATTAATGACAGAAGACTCTGGAATAGTATCGAACACAGATAGCTTTATGGCTATGCCGAAGGAAACTAGTTTTATGGGAAATGTTAGGGGCGAAAAGAATTATGGAGCAGTTGATGGGTGCAATATTAAATCTGGGATCACAGTTAAGATCTGAATTAAAAACAGTGGGATCATGGTTAGAATCACAAATAGGAACAATTAAAACAGATATAGGAACAATTAAAACCAAGATGAAAGCAATGACAACACGGTTAGACTAACGGATAGGGACATGCCTCAAAAACATGAAAGATGAATTAAAGAAAGAAATTAGAGAAGAAGTACAACCGATTTGGAATGCTCAAAATAATATATTAATTTCAATAGAAATCAGACAAAAGGAACAGGATAGAGAACAAGAAGAAAGAGATCGCGTGATAGTACAAAAATTTTCAGAGTTAAATTTACAATGTTCACACGATAAGGAAGAAATATTTGAAAGAATCGAGGAATCCGTACCAAATGACAGAATAAATAACCTAACACAACAGTATGAACAGTTAACTACTAAATGTGTCAATACTGAAACCCGAGTCGTGACACTTAAGGAAGACGTAAATAAACAGAAAGAAAAAATAGGTGACTTATCGGAAAGAGTGGAGGAGATTTCAGATAAATTGACAAATCTTAGTTTAAATGGGAACAGAGATTCGGATGATACAGCTCCATTACCATTTGGAGAAATCGAAGAGTACCAGAACATAAATAAGCATGTTGAAAAACAGGGAAAATTTAATGAACGCGTTAAAAGGGAATTTGAGGCATTACAAAAGCAAGTCAAACAAATTGAAGGCAAAATCGTAGGAAAAGACAGCAGAAGAAATTTAGAATCACAGATAGCAGAGGGCTTTGAAGACAATAATTTATTTCGTTTACGGGATGCAACAAGAGAGCGCCAGGCGCGCGAACTTGACAATTATCGACATTCGGACTGGGACAGACGCAGTAGGTCTTTGTCGCCACGAGGAGAAAACTTTGACTATAAACACTTCTTAACTGTTCGGAAATTTAAGATCTTTAGCAATTCTAAGAATGACATACATCCATGTTCATGGTTAGATCAATTTATTTACGCACTTCCACCAAATTGGCCACTAAGTCACGAACTGGAATTGATGTGCGGCTATTAAGGTCCTCAGGGGATTCACTACACTAAGTGAATATGTGCCGTAGCGTGCACAAGGCCCCGAGCTGTAGTAGTGCTGTTTCCCTTTTAGTTTTCTGCACTGCTGCCTACTCTTTTACTATTCTTTGTATCTATCAAAACAACTCTTCAACCATCAATCTATCTAGAGAGATGGTAAAGAATAACCGGATATGACTATTTTACCCAAAAGTGATTTCAGAAATTACCGTTTGGACTTACTGTATCTTCAGCAGCATTCATTCGTAGTTTAAACAAAATTTTACCTGTTTATCTTCGTAGCAATATTACTTCATATGTTGATGATATTCTCATTGCTAAACGTTCTTGGAGTGAGCATAACAAAATTTTGGATTCATTATTACGTATTTTTGCAAGAGTTGGCATTACAGTGAACTTGAAAAAATCTGAATTTGGTCGTTCTCAGGTGAAATTTCTTGGTCATATTATTTCTACAGAAGGTACTCTTCCTGATCCAGAGAAACTAGACGCTGTTCGTAATTATGCTGTTCCTACTACAAAACGTGATGTTCGTAGTTTCCTTGGTGTCTCTAATTGTCTTAGACGCTTTGTTAGATTGGACAGTTTGGCCACACCTCGTTTTTGCGAACTCTCTGGAAAGTTCTTTTTAAACGAAAATCGGTTGACAACTCTGTTTGGTTAGTTTGTATTCCTGATGAGTGGGTTAATAAATTGATTTGGTACACACATTTCAGTTATGCACACTTTGGTCCCAGAAAATGCTTTCATGAATTACGAGAAAATTGCTACTTCAGTAACATGGAAAAACGTATTCGATCTGTTCTTGCCAAATGCAAATTATGTCAAAAGGCTAAGCCGCCAACTATTTCTCACAGAGCACCGTTGTTTCCTATCATTCCAGCGAAATTAAAGGACATGGCTGCAGTCGATTTGTTCGGTCCAGTGGTTCGTTCTACTAATGGTTTTGCGTACATTTTGGTAGCAGTGGAATTGACATCAAAATATGTGTGTTTTACACCTTTACGCAAAGCAACAGCTCGTTCAGTATCTAATGCCTTCATCAAACATTTTCTTAAAGAAGTGGGTCATATTGATAAAGTTATATCAGATAATGGATCACAGTTTCGCTCTAAAATTTGGTTTCGTACTCTACGGCGTCGTAAGATTAAACCAATTTTCATTTCACTTTTTCACTCTCAATCTAACGCTTCAGAGAGATGGATGAAGGAAATCAATAAATTGTGTCGACTTTATTGTCATCAGAATCACAGAACGTGGGATCAGTATCTTCATATTTTTCAAAACATTCTGAATGAACTCCCTAATGATTCAACTTCTTTACCGCCGATATTGATATTAAAAAATAAAGCACCGACAAATCGCATTTCTGAAATTGTTCTTTTTCCGCCTTCACGGAAACTGCGGCATTCTGAAGTTGTCAACCTGGCTCTACGAAATATTGCATCTGCGGCTGCTGGAAGAGAGAAATGAGCTAAGCGTCCTGGTCGTTTAAAAACCTTGTCAGTTGGTCAAAAGGTGTTAATTAAGTCTCATCGTTTGTCTCACAAAAGAAAAGGCTTGTGTCGCAAATTTTTCCTGCTTTATAACGGTCCATATAGAGTTCGCAAAATTATTCATGATAACACTGTTGAAGTAGAAACTCTTAAATCTCGACGCTCTAAGGGAGTACATCATATATCTAACGTTAAAATTTTTGTGGAATGACATACTTTCGAGAAACCAACAGTTATACGTAAACATGCGGAGAGTACAAGGATACCGTGCCGTGTTCCGGCGGCGGCACAGACTCAAAGCAACAGTCAAGTCTGCGCGCCGCACAAGGCAGTCGTTGACCGCAAACAATTACTTCCTACGTCACGCGTACCTACAGCTGATCTAGCGCTCAGTGCGAATGCACTGACAGCCGTAAACAAATACACAATCTAATTTCTCCGAATAAATTCAGTATAAAGCTATAGTGACTTGATAAATTATGTTATTAACGTTCAGTATTTTTCAGGATACGGTTGTGTAAAATAGTTAAGAACTTTAGGTAAATTCTGTGTGTGTCAGACGTTAAGAGGACTTGCTCCTGAGAAAATTTCAGGAAGAATGTAATTTCGAAGAAGAAAGTAATAAACTAAAAAGGTAACTATTAATTGAGTTTATTTTTCAGGTAACATATTTCCACTTAGGTACGTACTTTAGACGTAATTTGCTGCTCGCGATTACGTGATTTATACTTTGTGCTAAATTTTATGTTCTATGAATTTACTTGGGAAGCGACGTGCTTGCGTACATTTGCTGATTTTGACAATGTTTTATTAATGAACAGGGTTGTTACTTGTGTATATTATGCATCGCTTGGCTGCACTGCCTTTTCACTGATGTCACAGTTTTTGTACTATGTGCCTGCTGTGCTTATTTATTTAAATTATAATTGTCACCTGATTAATTGTGCTGATGTGGTTATGTATGTAGGTTACACTTTGTGATTTATCTGCTTGCGCCTTCATGTTTACTTATTAAGATTACATATGAACATTTATTTGCTTATGCTGATATGATGCTAATGACCTGTTTATTATGTAAGATACATATTTGCTGCTTTGCGTATGGATTGCATATTTACACATTTCTGTTTTGTTGTCATAACTACTCTTTAATTTGGTATATAGAAATGCTGATATACTGTGTATGAACATGGAGTTTAGGCCATAGTATGGTATTAATTATAAATTGTTCGCTTGGCAGAGCCTTGTTGTAGGAATTGTGCTGCATCCACTTGTTGACATTCTGTTCTCCACTGGTATATTAACTCGCTATTGCATGTTTTGCTTACGCTCACTGCTTTATGTTTTAAGATAAGACAATGAACTGCTATAATTCTACGAACGACATTGGTACAAGAAACTTCATTGAAGTCACATGAGCTGGAGGTTTTATGGAAGCTGTATAAATTTATGCTAATAGGAAGGAAGCTAAGGACATGACATACCAACACTAGGTTTAGACCATTGACAGCTATTACACTGCATTCTTCATGAGCAATTGAAATAGCAAGTGACACTTGACACAAGAAATACTCCACATGTTTGCTTCTGTTTTGCCATGATTCTTGAAGTGGTGTACATACTGTGAAATATTACGATCATTAAAAGTCCGTACTAGTACTTACTTACTGAAAGTTATTCGAACTAAAGGCTGTTATAGGTCATGTATGCATTTCTTTTATTTAATGATGGAAAGGTAACCAAAATGTATTTTATAATTCATAATGAGTAGAAGGTTTGGCTCAGGTGGACTACACAGAGGTTGTGTGTGGACATTGTGTCTTCGGATTGCATGGGATGATAAATTGAAGTTTGCACTAGGATTTTGTCTGTACTTGTTCGAGGAATCTGACTAGAGGAAAGAGTTGTTATGGAAGTGAAATGATATTGGAGATAAGGTTTATATGTGTCGACGTATTGAAGAGGTATTATTGAGGTATTGAGATTGTGTGAAGTTGATGATTGTTGGAGTTTTGGTGGTCAAGAGGTAAGGTAAATGATATTGATGATAAGGTTTATATGTATCGACGTAAGAGGTATTATTGAAGTATTAAGATTATGTGATGCTGATGATTAGTGGAGTTTTGGTGGATAAGAGGTAAAGTAAGTGAGGAGCATATTTTTTTTGTTGGTTTATATGGAACAAGGAGGATGAAGACGGCAGACTAGAACACTCAAGTGGAAAGAAGATTGTCTACACACACACTTTGTTAAATCAATAAGCAGTACATACTTTTTTTTGGAGAGAGGAAGCTTTTGCGTATCTTGGCACACTGGCAGTTGTTCAGCAACCGTACATTTTGATTTGGCTTGGCAAACATTGGTCTTGACATGATGACTACGATGTTGACTAATTATTATTGACTGTTATACGCTGTTACCACTACTACTTGATACACATGTTGAACATAAAATTTTGCACAGAATTGCATTTACACAGTTAACACTATTCAATTACACAGTAGTACTTAATGTGGATGAAAGATGAGTGAGTTTGTTTTGTGTGTTTTCCTTTCCTAATCCCAAATAATTGGTACCGACCTATCTCCTAAATATTATTTTACTTGTTCGTTGTGGCTTGCACTGACACCCATAAATATTATAGGTTTACTGTTATTTGTGTATTGTAATAGTTAATATGACAATTATCTGATATCATCTGTGTGTTTGTTATAATTTGCATGTTTAGTGTAAGAGCATTGATAATAATTTTGTAAAAGCAATTGTGTGTGCATTCAAACTGTTGTTCATGCCTGCACTGGTTCAACATTGATGTGTGCCACTAGGAAATGTTTAATTTCTGCTGATAAACTCTGATGAGCTGTCTGATTAGTGATAGTGAATATTATGGACTGTTACCCGCACCTGTTCAACATTGCTGGGTGCCACTGATGGACTGCTTCTACTGAGATAATGTCACTTGTTGGTGTCTGCACCTGCTCAACATTGCTGGGTGCCACTGATGGAACTGCTTCTAATGAAATGATGTCACTTGTTGGTGTCTGCACCTGTTCAACAATGCTGGGTGCCACTGATGGACTGCTTCTACTGAAATGATGTCACTTGTTGGTGTCTGCACCTGCTCAACATTACTGGGTGCCACTGATGGACTGCTTCTACTGAAATGATGTCACTTGTTGCTGTCTGCACCTGCTCAACATTGCTGTGTGCCACTGATGGAATTGTTTCTACTGACATAATGTCACTTGTTGGTGTTTGCCCCTGTTCAACATTACTGGGTGCCACTGTTAGAACTGTTTCTACTGAAATGATGTTACTTCTTGCTGTCTGCACCTGTTTAACATTGCTGGGTGCCACTGATGGAACTGTTTCTACTGAAATAATGTCACTCGTTGGTGTCTGCACCTGTTGACCATTGCTGGGTGCTACTGCTGGAACTGTCAACTACTTGTTTATTGAACTATGGAAAGCATTTTATGTGAATATTTGTATAAACTGATTTTTTTTTGTGTATTTACTGTTTGTGAAATGTTATGAGACTCTTACCTACACCTATTTGGCATTGCTGGTGCCATTGATTGAATGGTACTTGTGTAAACTATTATGTAAAATCACATGTATGAAAGCATTTGTATTATCTTACTGTATTTTATATATTAGGTTATGGAACGGTCAGTGCAAAGCCAAAACTTATTTGGTGAAGTGATATTTACTTATTAATATTATCTTTTATTTTTGTCTGTATTTTTTTTGGACGAATTTGGTGGTATTTTCACCACCAATGCTGGTAAAAATACCATCAAATTCTGGCCCGTGGAGGAGAGGCATATGAAAGGTGGCTACACTGAGCCACAGCGCCAGAGATTGCGCCAAAGAGTATTATTCAGCCGCCTCCACTGGCAGTTCTTGTCAAGACATTGTGGTAGGCAGTGCTTGTTGAGATGTAGCAGTGGCGAGTCGTAGTTGAGAAGTTGCAGTTGTGAGTGCTTGTTCAGAACTTGTAGTATTGTTTTGATGGGCTAGACATCAGATGTTGTTGGATTGGGGATGCTGTAATGATCAGAGTGTACCTTTTTGTCAACATATATGAAGGTAAAAAATTCCTTTTTTTTATTATTTCAATGTCTTAAACAATAATGCCTCTTGGTCACAGGTTCAGTCAATAAAGCATCTGGCTTGTGTTCTTGTATTAGGCTGTATTTCTGGTTTCTATGTGTAATTATAGTATTTGTTTATTTTTTTATTACTTCAGTATAAATGGTATTTAAAATATCTTGTCTTATTGAGGAAGAACCATGCCAGATGTGTACATTGAACCACACTTCCACACACAGAACAGTTACTCTTGTGCTTTGTTGTTTCGTAGGTTTTATAGTTGCTGGGAACTTAATTAATTAATTGTGTTAACGGAAATTTCCTTTCATTCTTTGTTGTTATTCTATGCAGTCAGCAGATTGCGGAGTAATACTAGTCAGGGCCAACCGGTTACGAGACTGCGTAACTGAACAGACAGGTACTAAATCAAAAAATTAAAATTATTTGCATTGTATTTAATTAAGCCCCCATGCACTTTACACCCTTGATAAGACTTGCAATTTTCTGCTTATACTGACATAGTTTTTTGTTTCTTGTGATACACAATGTGACTAATTTATGTGGGACATTGAATAATTTGTTAGCTGGGTTTCTTTATTCATCTGCTCTCAATACCACATTTCCATACTTATGTGGTAGTCATTTAATGCTACCAAAATGTGACACAGGTCTGCACAAACCGTTTCAAGGTCAAATGAGTATAATATATTACCAATCTGTGACGATTTGTGCACGTTTATGTTACAGATACTTTATTTTTAATGAAGACAGTCTTTTGTCATAAGATCATCATGAAAAGTTGTAATTCATCTCTTTAGTTAGTTTCGTGTTCCATGAATCATTTTGCAAGATAAATTGTAATGATGTGGAATGAATAATTTTACATTCACATCACAAATTAATTTATAAATACGGCTACATGTTGAACATTTATGTGATTTGGAATATTCAGATGCTGAACAGAAGGAGTTGTCTAGGAGAAACTTTTTCAGTTTGTTTTCTAATTATACTCTGCTGTCTGTAAAACAATTTATATCGCTGGCTCAGTGATCAGAAAAGTTGTTGCAGCACTGTGCACCCCTTTTTGTGCTAAAGACAACTTCAATGTGGAGTAATGAATGTCATTTTTCCTTCTGGTATTGTAATTAGGTGCATTATTATTCCTTTTGCACTGATGTGACTTATTTACAGCAAACTTCATGAAGGAATAAATACACTTGAAGCAGTAGTCAGTATATCCAACTCCTTAAACACATGTCTAAAAGATAATTGTGGGTGAACATCACATATTATCTTACAACACGTTTTTGAGCGATAAAGATTGGTTTCACCAGAACTTTATTCCATATGACATTACTGAATGAAAATATAAAAGAAATGTCAACTTACTGATTTGTCTCTCCCAAAGATTTGCAATGATTCTAAGTGGAAAATGGCTGAACTAAGTTCCTTTAGGAGTTCCAAAATGTGCTTTTTGCAGTTTAAATTCTCATCAATGTGAGCACCTAAGAATTTTGAAGTTTCCACCCTCTTTATTATTTCCTCAACATGTGTAACACTTATCATGGATACCCCTGGATGTGCACAACTGAATATGTTGCATCTTTTTAAAACTGAAGGCGAGAACACTCGGAGAAAGCCAGTCAATGATACTTAATGAGATTGTTTACTATTTCTTCTACTTCTGTATGTTGGTTGAATTGATTACAACACTAGTGTCATCTACAAAAAGAACTAATTCTGCTTGTTGTATGTTAGAAGGAATACCATTTACAGATATGAGGAAAAACAGTTTAACTAAGGATGAGCCCAGAGGAACCCCATTTGTGATTTCTTGCATCGGAATAATGTTCATTGTTCCAATTATAAAGCACAAGTTTCTGAATTCTTCTGGTTGTATAGGACATTATCCATTTGTTGGCTATACCAATAATCCTGTAAAACTTCAATTTATCTAGAAGAATACAGTGATTCACACAGTCAAATGCCTTAGACAGGTCGCAGAAAATATCAACCAACTGTATTTCATTATTTCATGCTTCAAATATTTGTTGTGTGAACATGTACATGGCGTTAGAGCAAGTCTTCTGAAATCCCAACTGTGAGTTGATGAGTATATTGTTATTACTCAGGTTGATACTATATTAGAATATATCACCTTCTCAAAAATTTTGGAAAATGATGTCAGCAGTGAAACAAGTCAGTAGTTATTTATATCTCTCCTATGACCTTTTTGAAATAGGGGTTTGACAATGGCACATTTCAGTGTCTCTGAAAAGATGCTTTGTGTTAATGATCTATTACATATTTCAGATAAGACCAGGCTTATTATATGGGAACAAATCTTTAGTAATCTGTTGGAAACGCCATCAAAAATGGAAGGTTTTTAGTTATGAGAGAATGTGTAATTTTCGTAATTTCAGATGGAGAACTTAGTGATATATTCATGGACTGAATTTAATGAGAGTTGCTTTCTCAACATACTGCTGTGATTTTTCTCTTGAACTGTTTTTCCTATACTTTCTACAATATTTAAGAAATGATTATTAAATATATTTGCTACCTGTGACATCATTTATAGCCCTTTCATTCAGTTCAATTGTGGTGTCATCCTGTTTTGTTGCTGGCTGACCTGTCTCTGATTTCACTACTGGCCATATAGCCTTAAGTCTGCTGTCTGAATTACTGACTTCTGACATTATGTACTTGTCCCTTGCTTTTAATAATTTTTCTTAGTAGCTTTGAGTAGTTTTGCAGTGTTCAACTGCTGCAGGATCCCTGTTGCTGTTGCAAACAGATACATTTAAGTTTTTCTTTCACAATATACTTTAATCCTTCTAGTGATTCGTGGTTTTTTTACATGGCTGTTTAATGTCCTTTCTAATTAGCTTATTTGGAAATCTGTCTTCTAGTAATTATATGAATTTGTGATGGAATGTATTAAATTTTATGTTAGCATTTTTTCATTATAAATTTTATCCCAGATTATCTCATGTAAATTATTTTTAAAACATTTATTCTGGAGTCGTTAATTATTCTAACTGATTTCCACTGGGCAGTACCCTCACTGTAAGGCACTAATTTATCTATCCTAACTGTGCATCATGTTCAAAGCCAGAATTTGTCACTGTGTAAACAGTTATTCTCCTGCTTGATCTTCATCAAAGAAATCCTTGACAGTTAAGGTCCTACTGTCTTTATTCACCCATGTTGGAAAGTTAATTACCGAGATCAAACTGTAGGATCCATATACGATTTCCAGATTTTTTTGCTATCAGAATCTTTTAAGAATTTTGCATCGAAGTTACCACAGACCATTAACTGCTAGCTGCTGTCTGACAGATAGCATAGGAAGGAATCCAAATTTCTCGTAAATAGCTCAAAATTTCGCACTGTGGTTCTATATACAGTCACAATTAAAAGTGAGATATTTTTCAGTAATAATTCACAAACTCACATTTCTATTTTCTGACCACTAGAAAGTGTAACTGTTTCAATGTTCTTGAACTTGTGTTCTGTCTGAATATATGTAACAACACCTCATTTTCCAATAGTTCTGTACAAGTAAGCTGCTAGAGCGTAATCTGTTACATGTAACTTACCTAACCCTGTTGTGCTCCGATAGGCACAGTACGTCTATCTTTTCTGAGCTCTCTAAATTTTCCAAACACACAAGCACTTCTACCTTATTACTCAATCCGCTAATATTTTAATAAAATAAGCTAACCATACCTTTCAATGCATTCTTAAGCATTTTGTGAGGTTCTTCTGTTATTTTGACTTGGTTCCCTAAACGCTGATGCTAGCTTAAAAAAGGAATCTCCCTGACACCAGTAACCACAGAGATCTTGCTTTGAGTGATGGTGGCCCGCTGTAAATTTTCTGTTGTTGCGCTCATACGAGATTTCATTTCAGTCAGCAGCAGCCTGCTCAACTGTGTTCAGGCGACACAGCAGTGTTGACCCAGGCTGGTCATAGCGTTGTAGGACTTCCACGAAACTCACATTTGTGTGTGTAGTCGCTACTCCTGTTTTATCCACGTCATCCCTAATGCCATAATCCCTGTCGTTAGACAGCTGTTTCCCTCTCCATCTACTACAAAAACCTGATTCTCTTTGCCATAGTCTTTGCATAAATTCCCTATTCCTTCATTCACTTGGCCAAGACTAACACTTGGCTTCAAAGTATTTGTAACCTGGTACCCTGTTCTTAATATGTCCTGTATCATCCGGATTATATCCCTCCCATGGCTACTACGTAGCAGCAAGACTTTTTCCCTTCTACTCTCTGTTGGTACCCACCTGCGCTGAGTTTCTTTACTAGAGGCCTGTAGCACTACTGTGACCTATAATAGGATGAGATTGTTCTCCTTCTACTAATGATAACACGTCAAATTTATTCGATACTGTAAGCTCAAATGTAGGTGAAGAATTTGATGACCTGTTCCCTTTTCGTCTTTGTTTTCTTACCTGTACTCAGAGATATTTTACCCATGTCAAACAATTGCATCTACAAAACGAAATGAACTAGATCTGATCAAATTTCGCGTCTACATTATGACAGAGCTTCCTTTATCAGTAGCTATATAATGGTCTACAATAAAAAAATCATGAAATTAGCAGCTCGTATCTGTTTCGTCCATTGTGCAAACCGCAGTTGAAATATTATCCTTAAAGACGCTGAAGAGCGTAATCAGGAAATACCTCCTTTCTTTGAAACAATTGAGAACAACTACAAATGCTTTAGCTACAACACGCTATGGTGGAAAGATATAAACATTTTATTCCATGAGTAGGCCTACTTCCGAAGTAACACTAATGCCTACAAACAGAACATATTGAGCTGGGTGTTACGGCGGCACCTGTGCCTTTGAAGAGAGGTTCGTTGATGTTTTTAAGGCTTTGACAAATATAAATCTCACTAGTAAGAAATACGTTTAAGGAAATGTAGAGACAGGTTATAAAAAGAAAATTGAACAGAGATTATATAATAATTATCAGGATTATGGAGAGGAGACAAGATCTGGAAAAACAACTTTAAATGATCTTAATACTGTGTGTGAAAAAATAGTATTAAAATGTTTCAAATACCTTTTGAATTTATTCTTTTTCCAAGACTCGAACAAAAGTATGTGGGTTATCGATATCTTGTCGTCTGTGCCGTTAATACACAACTGGCCATTAAAATTGCTAAACCACGAAGATGACGTGCTACAGACGCGAAATTTAACCGACAGGAAGAAGATGCTGTGACATGCAAATGATTACATTTCAGAACATTCACTCAAGGCTGGCGCCAGTGGCGACACCTACAACGTGCTCACATGCGGAAAGTTTCCAACCGATTTCTCATACACAAACAGCAGTTGACCGGCTTTGCTTGGTGAAACGTTGTTGTGATGCCTCGTGTAAGGAGGAGAAATGTATACCATCACGTTTCCGACTTTGATAAAGGTCGGACTGTAGCCTATCGCGATTGCGGTTTATCGTATCGCGACACTGCTACTCGCGTTGGTCGAGATCCACTGACTGTTAGCAGAATATGAAATCGGTGGGTTCAGGAGGGTAATACTTAACGCCGTGCTGGATCCCAACGGCCTCGTATCACTAGCAGTCGAGATGACAGGCATCTTATCCGCATGGCTGTAACGGATCGTGCAGCCACGTCTCGATCCCTGAGTCAACAGATGGGGACCTTTGCAAGACAACAACCATCTGCACGAACAGTTCGACGACGTTTGCAGCAGCGTGGACTATCAGCTCGGAGACCATGGCTGCGGTTCCCCTTGACGCTGCATCACAGACAGGAACGCCTGCGATGGTGTACTCAACGACGAACCTGGATGCACGAATGGCAAAACATCATTTTTTCGGATGAATCCAGGTTCTGTTTACAGCATCATGATGGTCGCATCTGTGTTTGGCGACATCGCGACGAACGCACATTGGAAGCGTGTATTCGTCATCGCCATGCTGGCGTATCACCCGGCGTGATGGTATGGGGTGCCATTGGTTACACGTCTCGGTCACCTCTTGTTCGCATTGACGGCACTTTGAACAGTGGACGTTACATTTCAGATGTGTTACGACCCGTGGCTCTACTCTTCATTCGATCCCTGCAAAACCCTACATTTCAGCAGGATAATGCACGACCGCATGTTGCAGGTCCTGTACTGGCCTTTCTGGATACAGAAAATGTTCGACTGTTGCCCTGGCCAGCACTTTCTCCATATCTCTCACCAACTGAAAACGTCTGGTCAATGGTGGCCGAGCAACTGGCTCGTCACAATACGCCAGTCACTACTCTTGGTGAACTGTGGTATCGTGTTGATGCTGCATGGGCAGCTGTACCTGTACACGCCATCCAAACTCTGTTTGACTCAATGCCCAGGGGCATCAATGCCGTTATTACGGCCAGAGGTGGTTGTTCTGGGTACTGATTTCTCAGGATCTGTGCACCCCAACTGCGTGAAAATGTAATCACATGTCAGTTCTAGTATAATATTTTATCCAATGAATATCCGTTTATCATCTGCATTTCTCCTTCGTGTAGCAATTTTAATGACCAGTAGTGCATAATCAGTCTTAATTATTATTAGTTTGCTCCACTTAATTCTGTAGATTACTGCAATGGCGACTGTAGACCATTTTTGTACCCTTCTTTCTAATGGCGGCCTCGAACTCTTTCTCCAAAAAGGGAAGTTTGTTTCAACTGCATCTTCCTGTGAAGTGAAGTCAGAATGACGTCTCACATTTGGCGACAGTCATCGAGTTTCGCTGTCGCGTGTCGTACCGAAACTAGGGTGAAAATAGCTGCTTCTCTTGATATCATTTGTGACATGCAAGAATATAATTGTCATTGCTGCTTGTTCACTCACAGCAATTTAAGCTGTGCTCATAGGTTACTGCTCAATCACACCCTCAGAAATCACGACATATTAGGAAATAAACGGCCAAATATTTGTGATAGCCAAGAATACAAATGTCATTACTACTCGTTTCACTTAGGGCAATTTAATTTCTCGTTTTTTAATCAGACTGAACTTACAAAGTCGAACAGACTTACTCCTGAGATAGCGGGCTTTTATGTGGATACAATGTAGAATATTGCAGAGCATACTTTTATTAAATTAGTAAGGAAGTCCCAGAATCTTTTACAGCAGTGAAGGTGAAAAAAAAGAATGTATCAAGACGCGGCCTTACTTCCTTCTTCTTTGTAACTCCATGCCTCTGTTCAATACACAAAAAAAACAAACAATGTCAGATACTATGTTTCATCTTACGATGTCCTGAAGGGTTTTAAGTTTAAGAGCGACGTGTCTGTGATAAATCATCAATGTGTAATTGCATTGAAACAGCACACTGCCATAACACGCAAGTTGTAATACGAAAATAACGAAACACGTAATACAATGTGGCGTCTCCAAAGTTCTTTACTTGTCGACTGCTTCCGAGTTTGTGCCCACATCGATTTTATGGAAGACACTTCACTTTGATATTACATCCCAAGAAGATCCGCGTGAAATGAACTTCTACCTCCAAAAAATGGACCCATTTCATCTTCCTGTACAGAAGGGAAAGAACAAGAAGGTAGGCATATCTTTTACAGCTCGAGGTCACTCACTGAATTACTGCCTTAACATTTTAATAAAAATTTACGACATAATTTCCACCCATGGTGGAGGTGGAAAGCATACGACATGTTGGATCCTTTTAGTGATTCAGTGTATAGTGCTAGAAAGAAACAGTACAGCCTCTAAGGCAATATAATCTGTGGACACTGCAGCTGTATATGCTTTCCTATAAATGGCACTATCACAAACATGTAGAAAGAAAGGATCACTTTAGTAAACTGTTAAAGATAAAACACTATTTCTGGAATAAAATTTTCACTCTGTAGCGTAATGTGCTCTGATACCAAAGTTTTTGGTGGATTAAAGCTGTGTGCACGACGGAGACTCGAACTCAGGGCGTCTGCCTTTGGGAGCAAGTGCACTAGCAACTGAGCTACCCGAGGAGGAGTCACGATCTCACCTTACAGCTCTTCTTCGGCAATACCTCATCTCCTACCTTTCAAACTTCAGACAAGCTCTCCTGTGAAACTCGCAGGATTAGCACACCTAAAAGAAAGAATGTTGGGGTGACATGGCTTGTCCACAACCTGGAAAATGTTCCCAGAATGAAATTTTCGTTCTGCTGTGTTGCTAGTTCCCTTGGGTGGCACGTATTGTTCTGACTGTGTTGTGTAACTGTTAGTGGGATTTATTTGGTGTTCTAAGTAGCCAATAAGTCGTTCTTAATTATCTCTGAACA
Organism: Schistocerca piceifrons; assembly: GCF_021461385.2. NCBI lineage: Eukaryota > Metazoa > Arthropoda > Insecta > Orthoptera > Acrididae > Schistocerca > Schistocerca piceifrons. Next base: position 969,676,402 of record NC_060139.1, on the reverse strand, counting down.
GCGGAAAGATATCAGTGGAAGATGTGTTTGTAGCACAAAGTTGGCTAAAGTGAAACCTTTATCTGGGAGGTCGGTACGTCCGATAGAACTGACGAAAGTATTCCATAAGGGATCCAGATAGCAGCAGACCTACTGAAATTTTCGTGAAACTGCTTTCACATTTTCGACCTATCGTTGTTCCATGTGCATTGGGCTGTAGTAAGAGATGAATGATACAGAAAGAAAAGCTCACCAGGGAAAAGTAGCCAGCGTGCTTCAACGAATCTTTCAGACGTACCCACAGCTTACATCATTATGTTCCAGACGTTCTTTGAAAGAATGTGAAAAGAAAACAGTATTGAACTGTCGGTACGGAGCAAGAGATATACAATAAATACCGTGATAGGCCACCACGACACACGCCGAACCACTCACCTGACGACTGTCAGTCCCCTGCAGCAGCCTCTGGGCAGTGTTTAAAATCCCAGACCTCTTCCTCCTTCCTTGCCACCTCCTCCAGTGCCTCGTGCATGTCCTCTGATGCTGCAGACAGGCAATAGGGAATGCTGCCGGCGCTGTGGCCGAGCGGTTCTAGGCGCTACAGTCTGGAACCGCGCGACCTCTACGGTCGCAGGTTCGAATCCTGCCTCGGGCATGGATGTGTGTGATGTCCTTAGGTTAGTTAGGTTTAAGTAGTTCTAAGTTCTAGGGGACTGATGACCTCAGAAGTTGAGTCCCATAGTGCTCAGAGCCATTTGAACCAAGGGAATGCTGTCAGCCGCAGACTACTTTGCTTCTCTGTCATACTGCTGAACATGAAAAATTCTTCCACTGACAGGCACCAAAACTTTACTATTGCAGACACGCAGTTACAAACCTGCAGGCAGACAGTTCACGTCCGTGCCTGCAGTTAGCTCAATACATGTCTCTGAAGACCACCTTCTGACTAAACACTATATCGGTAGTTCTTTATAAAGTAATTGAAACAACCCAAAATGTCTGCACAATGACATTCAGTTGTAGTGTCAAGAGACAGCAAAGTTATTAGATATCATTCTATTAAGTTTAGAACATCAATTGCCACACATCGATCTGCACCAAAGTGAAGTACAATTTTGTAACATACTATTCATAAATCTTATTTGTTATTGTGTTGGCATACCTATACTTTAGTGCGCCCTATCAAATAAGTGTTATGTGCAAGTGTTTTCAGTTACTACAGTCAGAACAGAATGGTGACGAGAGAAAGATTAATAAGCAAGACGAAATTTTCATTTTTACTATATCCTAGAGTGTATGATCATTTCATGTCATCCTGATTTTTGTGGCAACCATGTGTCACTTTAGTTTGAGACTGTTCGATTCTAAGATTGCTAATCCTTTCCCTTTCCACGCAGATTTTTGTGAATATTGTGGACTGTTCTGAACGTATTTTTCAGATATGTCCCAACCGGAACTCATCCTACAACCAGTTATAAACTTACGACAACTGTCAGCAACTCAGGAGCTGTAGATGGTGTGCTTGCTTGACTTGAAGAACGCAACGACGACAAATGGTTCAAATGGCTCTGAGCACTATGGGACTTAACATCTATGGTCATCAGTCCCCTAGAACTTAGAACTACTTAAACCTAACTAACCTAAGGACAGCACACAACACCCAGTCATCACGAGGCAGAGCAACGACGACAACCAACCAAAACAACTGTTGCAGTAAAAGATGCCGTTCAAATGGTTCAAATGGCTCTGAGCACTATGGGACTCAACTGCTGAAGTCATTAGTCCCCTAGAACTTAGAACTAGTTAAACCTAACTAACCTAAGGACATCACAAACATCCATGCCTGAGGCAGGATTCGAACCTGCGACCGTAGCGGTCTTGCAGTTCCAGACTGCAGCGCCTTTAACCGCACGGCCACTTCGGCCGGCAAAAGATGCCGTCATAACTCGTTCCGGCATTCGATCTGAAAGCTGAGTCCTGGAAAAACTACATCCAGCGACTTGAGCAACACTATCCCATCCCCACGCGTCAGATATCAAACGATGTGGGACGAAAATCATTTTTATTAACGTATGCAGACCAAGGTGTATTTCATCTTGTTCAGAAATTGTCACCTACTTGTGAATCAGTGACTCTCTCATATTCTGACATTACAGAAAGGCTTGCGGCATATTTCTCCTCGCAAGTTAATGTTGTTGCTGCCAAATATAGATTTTTTCAATGTTTCAAGAAGTCAAATCATAGCTATAAAGAGTGGGTTATTCAATTACAGGGCCTGGCTCAGTAGTGTAAATTTCATTATGAAAATGGCCAATGTAAGAAATCTGACACAAAGTAACTAATTCGCGACATGTTTATCATTAACCTGCAGGTGTACCAAAAGTTAGGAATGCTAAAGCAACAGATTTTCAAAGTTCGCTTTTCAGTTACAGCAATAAGGAGATTCCAATGAAAGGATGATTTTAAACGGCTATGACGTACAAACAAATTACGAAACAGGCTATCTTCGTAGTCGTAAATTCAAATAAAGCAACGAATTTACTAGGACTATATCTCTTCAGTGCTTTGGGCTTCACCATCCACGAGGGAGGAAATCAAATTCAAATTGACATTCTGACTGGAAAGTTAAATCAGCTGTTGCAAATATATAATTATATTCTTTCAAAAGCAACAAGCAGTATCAAAAGTTGCAAGCAACACATTACGCTGAAGTCGAATGCGGTGCCGAAATTTAGCAAAGCACACAAGGTTCCTTTGGCGTTGAAACATAAAGTAAGGCAAGAACTCGACCATCTTGAATTGAGGCATGTTATCGAAGCCATGATAAGTAGCCAATGGGCAACGCCAATTATTATTATACTGAAATCGAATGATTCACTCTGAATCTATGGAAATTTCAGAGCGATGGTTAATTCTCAGTCTAATTGTGATTCATATCCCATTCCCAAGCCGGAAGAACTGATTTCAAAATTACCTGGTGATGTATACTTTGCCAAGCTGGATTTTAAAGAAGCATATTTGTAAATCCCTTTGGACGAAGACACACAGAGATTAATAGTGATAAATATTCCATTTGCTCTCTACCGTTACAAAAGGTTACTCTGCGGTATAGTCAGCGTACCGAGCTTGTTCCAACGATATTTAGAACAATTGATTCGGAAGACTCATAACGCTGTGAACTACCCTGAGGACAAATTGTTTAGGAACAATTCCACATCAACTCTTACGGAATTTGGAATCTGTTTTCAGAATCATACAAGCGGAAAATTTGAACTGCAACAAAGATAACTGCATTTTTCTGTCAGCACAACGTGCAATACTAGGACACATACTGTCCGCAGAGGACATCAAGCAAACTCCTCAATTCATAGACGACAATAAAAATCTTCCAGCTGTCAAGTACTTCAACCAAATACGTTCCGTACTGGGATAAATAAATTATTATCGGAAGTTCTACCTCACGCAAATTCTACCCACTGCACAAGCTGTTATGAAAAGGCACCAAATGGGAGAGGAATCGTGAATGACAAAGTCATTTGATAAATTAAAATAATGTTTGCTTGATTACGACATACGATCCGAGCAAAATGCTCACAACTGCTGCGGATGCTTCAGACTATGACATAGGCACTGTTCAGTCGCATCGACATCATGGTTTTGAACTACCAATTCCGTTCACTTCAGAGATTCTGACAGTGGCACAAGGAAAATACAATCAGTTCGAGGAAGAGACTTTCTATTGTAAGACGTGTATATTTCTATTGTCTAATGTCAAACCACAATTTATGAAACATGTTTTATATTTTATTAATAGGATTACGTAGGAATAATTAATATTTGTCATTTTGGAAATAATTGTGGTAGCAGGGAATGTCTGCACCAAAGTATTGTTGGTGGGAGAGACCGCACATTGATATAATTTTAAAAAGGGCGGGAGAGACCGCGTATGGATACATTTTAAGAAAAGAGCGGGAAAGACCGCGCATTGATACATTTTGTAATGGTAGGAGGGTTTGTCTGCATCAGAAAGCATTGTTGGCGGGAAAAAATGAAATGATCGTATGGCATTGTTGGCCGGGAGGCCCCATGCGGGGAAGTTCGGCCGCCGTATTGCAAGTCCTTTTTAGTTAATGCCACTTCGGCGATTTGCGAGTCAATGATGATGAAGAACACACAACACCCAGTCATCACGAGGCAGAGAATATCCCTGGCCCCGCCGGGAATCAAACCCGGGACCCAGTGCACGGGAAGCGAGAACGCTACCGCAAGACTACGAGCTGCGGACTGTTCGCGGGATAGACCGCACTTAAGCGTTCGTAGGAAGTCAGTAGTAAGCGAGATGTGAAGCGAGTCGCTAGCAGGTCTGAAGCGAGAGGTTGAGAGGAGCTGTGTTCCTACCAGCCACCAGCTATGATTTACAAGAGATAATAAACGGATAACATCAGCTATTATCATAAGAGGAACTAATATTATTGAATTATTTTTTTTTTTAAACTCAAGACTACTGAAGGTATGTTTGCGCAATGCTAGTTGTAAGATTATTGTAAAAAGTAAGTCCCATTTGAACGTTTGTAAAATCATTTCATTACCAACAGTAAGTATTTAAAGAATTGTTTTCAGAATGTAACTAATTTTTGCCAGCAATATTGCATTACTGATTATAAGCCATCCCAAAAACCATCAACGTAAAACTTTGCAAAATTTTATTGTTGTCAAGAAAAAGTTTAACTATGAATTACATAAATACAGCAACTTATTATGACAGCCCACCAGCAGCTAACAGAGTATCGTAAAACAGAGTAAGTATATCCATGTCGCAGTTCGATGTAGCAGTCAGATGGCGATCCAGTAACAGTAAAAAAGGTAAGGAACAGTTTTGGGTTATTGCAGGTAACGACTAAGAGCCACGACGACGACACATTCTATGTTTCGCCGAAATAATCAGCAAATCACTTTTAATAAGCAGCATTAAAATTTGTATGCGAAGATTGCACTTATTATTATTGAGAAAGAGAATTAATTTCAAAGGGAAGATTTCATTTGTTATTATTAAGCAAGAGTAGAAAGCCTAAGGGAAGGCTTCATAGGTTATTGTAGAAGGGAAGGTTGCGTAACAAAAGAGATGTTGAGGAAACGGGAAGATTTCACTAATATGTTTGCAGGCAAAATATTTCGTGATTTCATTTGTGGATATAAATTCATCTCCTCACCGGCAACAAACCTTTAGTGGCTATATTTCGACCGAACAATACCGTTCAGCTGAAAGTTTGCGATACCGGTACTACTTCTGTTAATTATGACCATGAAATTAATTCAGGTCCACAGCACAACACGTGAACGCAGATTTGCTTTCACTTTGCTGGTAGGACAAGGCAAAACATTTGACTCATCAGCTGATGTTTATTTTGCAATAGATGTCAGTAGCAAGTCACTGTGGAAAATTCCCCAGGAAATTCAAATTTAATTGGCAAACTGTGCCTAAAGATCGTATTTCGTCGAAGATCAAAAAGTATACTCATATTGGGTGTCATAATGATATGAAATTACTTAATCAACCAGAGATTACATCTGATTGGAATCTAAGGCATGCAGTTACAGTTTAAAAAGGTGCCATTCTGGTACCTTCAGAAATAGGCAAGAAACGAGTTGTTATTCCTGCGGTGCTTAAACATAAGGTACTACATATGCTACTGGAGCATAGTTCGTACCAAACGCACTGCCAGAAAGCATTGCTACTGAAAACATATTGACAAAACATTGAAATAACGTTGGCTAAATGTCGTTTACGTCAAAAATACGAGTCATCTCCGCCTCGACAATATTTTCCTGTCACAGGCAGCAAAACTCCGATCCTGTCTGCGTACTGACCTTGCAGGACCGTTTTTCGGAAGCTACTGGCTCTTTCCCGTCGGTGCCCTCACCACCTTTCCATTTGTGATACAGATGCCATCGATATCTTCAGCAAAGCCTGTTCAGGCGTAGTCAAAGGTCTTTTCTATTGAAAGACTTCCGAAATTATTGTCACTGACAACAGCACACAGTTTTCTTCTCAGTAATATTTTCTTCTCAGGAATATAAGCTATTTTGTGAAACAGACGGCATTCTACACTTCAGGATTGCATCGATCCATCCTGAGGCCAGTGGGCGCACTGAACGCTTCGTACGAACTTTCAAGTCGCACACGACGAAGCTGATTCAGAGTACAATAAAGACAATGCTTCATTGATCTTTTTATCTCAGTACAAATCGCTCCACACGATGCACAATCTTCAGCGGTGTAACTCCATAGAAGTCCGCATCGAACACTAATGCCACTTTTAAAGCTACTCGAACATCTACCATCCAACATTCGAAACTTTTTTTTAACTGAACTGTCCGGTATTCATTTCAGTATAAAATTATGAGAAAAAGACATGAGTACCAGCCTCAGTCCTAGAAGAGCTCAGCAATGCTATGTTTAAAATTAAATATTAGCATGGAATTGGAACGCAATACAAAAATGAAATCAACCCATAGACGCGCAGCGTAGCCGCGAGGTCTAGGGGGGAGTCTAGGGGGGGGGGGGGTCTTGACACGTTTCGCGACGTTCTCCCCCTCAGAGGTTCGAGTCCTCCCTCGGGTATGGATGTGTGTGTTGTCCTTAATTTAAGTTAGATAAGGTTGTGTGTAAGCTTAGGGACCGATGACCTCAGCAGTTTGGTCCCATAAGACCTTACCACAAATTTCCAAAATTTCCAGATCAACCCATACCGCGCTCATGTACATTAGGCAGGACTCTTAGGCTGTTTTCTTTTACAGAATCAGAAGGCTACATGCAGCCAGCCATCTGAGAGACCTTTCGATGCAGCCTGTATCCACCTCCGCCAGCGCCTCTAGAGACGGTCCCAGCAATCTCGAGCCTGCGGCGAACCAATAGAAGTGGACATCATGCTACTCACCTCAGACTCGCCTACGGACGGTGCAATGGCGAACGTTGGACAAGCTGCCCTCTCCCCATGGTTTTGTAGGGGTTTTCCATAGTGTCACAGGTGAATGCCAGACGAAGCACCATGCATACACTCACCAAGTATGCACGCTAGCAACCAAGGAAACAGGATGCCAATGAAGCCAGTTGGCTACATCAATTTTGCCCCCACTCCCCTCTCCCAAGGGGAGGGATGTTGTGCACCATGCAACAGGTAAACAACTAATACCGCGAGAGAACGCAGCCACTCGTCTCGCATGTCCCGCAGCTTCCAGTTGGCGGTCGCAAACGCAGAACTATTCCTACTTTCGCACCACTTCCTCCAGCACATCTACTGATAGTGAGGGCAGCCAACAGGGAATGCTGCGGGCTACTTAGCTTCCGTCTCGTACTGGTGGACACGGAAATTCTCCTCCTGACAAGCATCAAAACACGACATGCTGTGGACGCTCACACTGTTACGAACCAGCTGTCAGACAGTTCACCGGCCGGGGTGATCGAGAGGTTCTAGGCGCTACAGTCTGGAGCCGCGCGACCGCTACGGTAGCAGGCTCGAATCCTGCCTCGGGCATGGATGTGTGTGATGTCCTTAGGTTAGTTAGGTTGAAGTAGTTATAAATTCTAGGGGACTGATGACCTCTGCTGTTAAGTCCCATAGTGCTCAGAGCCATTTGGACAGTTCACTTCCGTGCCTGCAGTTAGCTCACTATAGTTCTCTAAAGACTACCTTCTGACTTAACACACGCTATTTATGGAGAACATGAAACAATCCAGAGAGTCTGCAGAACGACGTTCAGTTATAATGACAATTCATAGACTGCCAAGAACAGCAAACTTACTTTGATATCATTGCGTTAGATCTATCAGATCAAGCGTACGCACGAAACTGTACCAAAGTTAAGTTCAGCTTTGTAACATATTCTTAGTAAAAGTTACACTATGTGGTCAAAAGTACCCGGACACCGCCACAAACATACGATTTTCATAATAGGTGCATTGTGCTGCCACCTACTGCCAGGCACTCCACATCAGCGACCTCAGTAGTCATTAGACATCTTGAGAGAGCAGAAAGGGGCGCTCCGTGGAACTCTCAGGCTTCGAACGTGGTCAGGTGAATGGGTGTGATACGTTTGTACATGAGATTTCCACACTCCTCAACATCCCTAGGCTCACTGTTTCCGATGTGATAGTGAAGTGGAAACGTGAAGGGACACGTACAGCACAAAAGCGTACAGGCCGACCTCGTCTGATGACAGAGACCGCCGACAGTTGAAGAGGGTTGTAATGTGTAATAGGTAGACATCTGTCCAGACCATCACACAGAAATTCCAAATTGCATCAGGATCCATTGCAAGTATTATGACAGTTAGGCGGGAGGTGAGAAAACTTGGATTTCATGGTCGAGCGGCTGCTCATAAGCCACAGATCACGCCGGTAAATGCCAAACGACGCCTCGCTTGGTGTAAGAAGCATAAACATTGGACGATTGAACAGTGAAAAAACGTTGTGTGGAGTGACGAATCACGGTACAGAATGTGGCGATCCGATGGCAGGGTGTGGGTATGGCGAATGCACGGTGAACGTCATCTGCCAGCGTGTGTAGTGCCAACAGTAAAATTCGGAGGCGGTGGTGTTATGGTGTGGCCGTGTTTTTCCGCACAGGACCAAGAGGCAGGGGCTAGAACCACCAGGTAATTGAGGTCACGCCGAAATTACACAAAACATTGACAAAACTGGACAGAGTCTATATAGAATTTCAGTCCCTAACCGTGAAAAACTTTGCTCAAGTCCCCAGCTGCTTCAAGCGCTGTGACCTTGGACACACCACAAAGCAGTGCAAAGAAACAGAGGTCACGTGTTCCAACTGCCGGGAGAAGGGACACAAAATTGCAGTGCAGGACAATCAAACGAGACATCTGCATCCCCTGTAAAAACCGTGGGAAACATTGCGCAAAACTGAGTGGAGACGAGTGTCAGACCCTCAGATTCCTCCAAGATAGATTGCTTCAAAGCTTCGACTATGGAGAGTGAGAGTAAACCCCCCATGTGGTTTTGTGTGGGGCTATCATACCAAAGGCCTACAATTGATGTTTTAAGCACCTTCTTGCTTCCTACTGTTGAAGAGCAATTCGGGGATGGCGGTTGTATCTTTGAACACGATCGAGCACCTGTTCATAATGCACGGCCTTGGCGGAGTGGTTACACGACATTAACGTCCCTGTAATGGACTGGCCTGCGCAGAGTCCTGACCTGAATCCTATAGAACACATTTGGGATCTTTTGGAACGCCGACTTCGTGCTAGGCGTCACCGACCGACATCGATACCTCTCCTCAGTGCAGCACTCGGTGAAAAATGGGCTGCCATTCCCCAAGAAACCATCCAGCACCTGATTGAAAGCATGCCTGCGAAAGTGGAAGCTGTCATCAAGGCTAAGGGTGGGCTAACACCATGTTGAATTCCAGCATTACCGATCGAGGGCGCCACGAACTTGTAAGTCATTCTCAGCCAGGTGTCCATATACTTTTGATCACATAGTGTATCTGTTATAATTTCTGCTACCGTGGATATTTGGACTGAATTAACGCTAGCATTTACTTAGTACATTCATAACATGAACACTAGGGATAAACCGAACGAGGCTGCTCTGTTTTTAATGGACTTGGGTAGTATTTGGGACGATGGTGGCTCTAATCCTCCTTAGTCATCCTAATTCCGGTTTTACGTTGCTTCCGCAAATTATCTCAGGCAACTCTGATGGTTTATTGAGTAAGGTCATGGCAAGCCCTTGTCAAAATACTTGTACACTTGTTCACACTGCCTGACAAAAATGTAAAACAACCAGAAGGGGAGGAGCAAACGAAATGAAACTGAAACGTCGCGCGGCTGGCGCCAGTACCCTTTTATTGTAGTGCCATCTTTGCCATCGATTTCGCTTTGGCCGGCCGTGAGTTGGTTGTTCACCGTGGGTTCGGCTATTTGCAGAGTCGAGATAGTGGCTCTCACTCTGCGGTCTGTCTGTTGCGGTTACGACACCGTAGGGAGATTGGCCCTTAATTGGTGCTCATGCTACTTGCGCGTGGTTTTACTGGAGTGCTGCGGCCGAAGACGACGTAGAGGGTTTAGGTTCCGGCACGAGGCTTGGTGTTTGACCTTCCTCGCCACGCAGTGCATGCTGAGAAGAGCTTACCGGAGCGTCGCCTAGCATTAACCGTTCGCCTGGGCACATGGTGTGTGTTTCATTTAAACAGGTGCAATTGTGTGGTTATCTATTTTGTTAATAGTTATCTAACATTGTCTTCAGTGACGAGTCTGATATGTCAAAGTTATGTCACATGATAATGGAGGGTGGGCTCTCCATCTGAGTTTCCTACCACTTGATGATGGATCTGCAGCTAGACGTACGGAAACCCGGTGAGCTCCTCATTATTGAGTGATGGTATACCTAAAATTGTGGAAACTTTGGTGATTCTGTACCTAAATTTGCACCTTAATTAACGAGTAACGAAATACTGTTCCATGAAAGTGTATACCCAGGCTGCTGAATCATGTCACTTCAAGGTCACTCCTCAAGTGCCACAGAGTTGGGAATATAACTAGCAAACCAGTGAGGAATGAGAGGCGCTGCGTCTTCTGAACCAATAACAGCACCGAACAAAAGCCGGTTCCGGCGTCGATTCTACCACGTTGCCGGCTTCAAAATTGTTCAAATGGATCTAAGCACTATAGGAGGTCATCAGTCCCCTAGACTTAGAACTACTTAAACCTAACTAACTTAAGGACATCACACACATACATGCCCGAGGCTGGATTCGAACCTGCGACCGTAGCATCAGCTCTGTTCCGGACTGAAGCGCCTACAATCGCTCGATCACAGCGGCCGATTGCCGGCTTCCGCGTAAACATTGTATGTTTGTGCGTGAACGCCAGCTGTTGTGTTGTGTTACCGCCTCGACTACAGTTTTTGTTTGTTAAACTATGTCACCAAAACGATGTCGTTCACCAAGCGACAATCCGTTGCGCCGTGGAGTGCCATTAAAAAGTCAGACTTTGGAATTGCTAAGGAGGACGCGTGAGTTTTAAGAGCAGGAAAAAGAATTTGTTTCTGTTCACAGGCATGCGTCGATTCCTGCCGATAAAGTTTTAGAGTGTGCCTCGAAAACTCTAGGACTCAGTAAAATAAATGTTACTAGCCAAAATATCCACGGGTGTACTGCCGGTCTACAGTGTCAATCGGGCACAATAATTCGGCGATCATACATGTCGCCGCCGGCCGCGGTGGCCGTGCGGTTCTAGGCGCTGCAGTCCGGAACCGCGGGACTGCTACGGTCGCAGGTTCGAATCTTGCCTCGGGCATGGATGTGTGTGATGTCCTTAGGTTAGTTAGGTTTAAGTAGTTCTAAGTTCTAGGGGACTGATGACCTAAGATGTTAAGTCCCATAGTGTTCAGAGCCATTTGACCCATTTTTGACCCATACATGTCGCCATCATCAGGTGAACTGACGGACTGAGCTCCTGTGAACGTGCCGGCACGGAGATCCTTACGCTATGGCTGCTCAGAGGGAACTGGGTTCGTTCGGGGCGGCGGCCGATTTAAATACCTTCCGCCCGCGGCGCGCTCCCTCCACCGTCCGAGCCCCACACACGTGGATATTTTGATTATCAAATACGCCGGGTGATTCTCAAGAATCACATATGTTACTAGGGCCTCCCGTCGGGTAGACCGTTCGCCGGGTGCAAGTCTTTCGAGTTGACGCCACTTCGGCGACTTGCGCGTCGATGGGGATGAAATGATGATGATTAGGACAACACAAAATCCAGTGCCTGAGAGGAGAAAATCTCCGACCCAGCCGGGAATCGAAACCGGGCCTTTATAATTGACATTCTGTCGCACTGACCAGTCAGCTACCGGGGGTGAAACAACAGTTTTAAGGAAGGAGGTCCTACTTTAAGACAGTGAAGTAAACCGTGTGGAAGAAAGCCCCTGTGGGAGAAACAGTGTGTTTTTAAGTAGTCAGGGAAAGAAAAAAAAACAGCCTCGTCCTGTTACAGATAGTGATTCTTTCCAATCCGATGCAATTCGTCGGCACATATAAGGATACCATAAAAGGAAAGAATACCCCACAATAGCGAAGCTGCTAATCTCTTTAAAAGAAAGTGAACTTTTCTCAGTGGGTAAACGTCACTTAAGATGATATTAAAAAGTATGGGCTTCCGTTTTAAAAAGTTAGATGGACAAAAACTGTTACTTCAAAAAGCTCATTTCGTTGCAGCTCGTACCATTTTCTTACACAAAATTGTAGGAAAGGACATACAATCAGTCGTATGGTTAGACGAAACCTGGGTCAACGCTGGAGAATCAGTTGTTAAATGCTGGACAGATGACCGAATAGCAGCTGTAATCAGCCAACAGGAAGAGATCCCAATTAATTGCGGCCCTTGCAGGATCTTCAAACGGCTTTGAGCCTGAAGGACTTTCAGGTTTTCGATCGAAAAAAACCGGTGACTATCATGAGGATATGGACCACCCACGGTTTCTACCGTGGTTTAAAAATTTGTTGCTCCAGTTCAGTGTCCCGACAGTGTTTGTGATGGACAATGCACCGTACCGTTCCGTGATTTTAGATAAAACTCCCACTACTAGTGACCGTAAAAAACTATGGTGCAGTGATTGCAGGCGAGAGACATTGCTGCGGACATGATACTGACAAAGCTGCTGTTATACTCGCTCGTAAAACGAAATAAGCCTGTGACGCCTAAATACGTTTAAGATGAAATTGCAAGCGGACAGAGTCACTTGGTAATTAGGCTACCGCCTTATAACTGCCATTTTAATCCAATTGAATTGGTTTGGAGTGAAGTCAAGGCGTACATTAGAAGTAACGATAAGACTTTTACTATAAACAGAAGTGGAAAGACTGCTACGTAAAGGTCTTGCTGCTGTAGACGCTACCTCACGGAGGAAAAAAGAAGACCATACTGCTAAACTCATAAGAGAAGCACAGACTACAGACGGCATTATAAACGAAAACGAACAATTAATGATTTCTCTTAATGATGATGATGATGGTGATGATGATGATGATGAAGACAACAGTTTTGGCGCCGATTCCGATGATAGTAAAGGGGAACTGGATGGAACTGCGCTATTGACATCGTCGATTGGTGAGTGTAAATGCATACAGAACTAATTCTTTCTCTATGCAATCGGGAAGATTATGCATGTTTTGCTTTATTTCTTTCTATGAGTGTTGATAGCGTGTTCTTTGGTATGCTTAGGTTTACATTATTATACGACGTTTTATGTACAGCTATTACGGTAACAATTTGGAACGACTTTTCATAGATATTGTCATTAACTTCCGGTGTTTTTCTTTCCCGGTTTCATATACTATCAAAGGCTTATACTCCGTCGTCGTTCTCTCCATTGTTAGAGAAACGTACTTTGTTGCACTTAACATATAAACGTTGATTGTAGCTTGTGGTGGCAGCTATTGCAACCTCGGAATCGCAGTATAGCCAACCACACGCGAGCTGTCAAGTGACATGTTTCACCGGCCCGGGTATAGTTCGGGTGGACTCTTGCCCATTTAAGGTAATACTCGGCTGTTGCTGTACGTTTCAAGGAACAATCTTATTTACGCGTGTATTGCAGTATTTAAATGAATTTTTAAGGGTTGAGAAAAAATTGGCGAGCCTTCACGTTTCAATGTTACGTTTTATTCTTTTATGTAATTTCGATGTGCAATCACAAGTGTGATGTTGAAGTTGATGTTTCAGTTGGGCGGAGTGTAGTGTACTTGCTCCGGTACGGTGGGACGTGGCATCGGGGCTTGACGACTTGGCCGTTGCCAGAGGAACTGTTTGGTTAGACCGGGCTCCATGTTCCTGGCCTTCTGTCTCGATCTCGTTCTTAAGTTGAGTATTGCTCTTCTTTTGTTCGTGATTCTGTCAGGTCGTTAAGCTTTGTAGCTCGTGCCTCCGCCGCCTTGGCGGATGCACCTTTCGCTTGAAATATGATTTCGACACTTCAATAAAGCGATAACGCACATTTCAACCTTACTCTACTGCTGCGAAGTTTATCCAACCTCCGCAAGCAACGATACATTTCCTCCCCGTAGAGGTAAACATTGTTAGTGTGGTTCCAACGTTTGTTAAGGTTGTGCATCATATTAATTCTCCTGCCGCCAATCGCATCAAGCAACGTGCTGGTTTAGCTCTTGTTCGTGAAAGGATCCACTATACTCGTCGTGAATTAGATTTTGTTTCTAAGGAATTACTCCAGCTTCATTTAATGATGGCGTCTAATGTTTCTGAATTTTCTTGGTATTGGGTGGACGGTGCCTCTTGGTCGCAGTCTGACTGGGAATTTCAACTGTAACTGCTCGTCATTTGTCGAAGTCTGAACGTTTCCTTGGCTCAGTGTCTAATTCTAATTGTAATTCTCGACGTTCTGTGATCAATCTCACGGAGAAAACGTTTGACGACGTAGCTTTGTTTGTGCTGGGGAAAGGTTTGAATTTCGCGCCGACGCCTAAGAGTTTGCCAGTCGCTGAATTTATTAGTTTTATTGAACAGCCTGTTTATAAACTACCTTCCGAGGCTGCGGAAGAGGTTAGGAGGGAAGCTTGTCGTGTGTTGAGTGCGGCCCGTCCACCCAAGTGTAACATTACAGTAGCGGAGGCGGCTGCTTTACGTTCACTCAGAATGGATCCTGATATTGTTATTTTACCTGCGGGCAAGGGAAATGCCACGGTTTTGTTGAACAAGCACGATTACTTTCAAAAGATGCAGTGTCTACTTTCTGATTCGGCGTATCGCAAAATCGGTGCTGATCCTACTAAGAGTGTTGAGAGGAAGACTAATAACCTCCTGAAGAAAAGTTCTTTGTCACAGGAGACTATCAAGAGTCTTAATTCTTACTGTGCTGTACCACCTAGGTTATATGGCCTCCCTAAGGTCCACAAAGAGGCTGTCCCGTTGAGGCCTATTGTTTCTAATATTGGTGCTCCGACATATCCTGTAGCTAAACATCTTGCTAGTTTGTTGAGCCCACTAGTAGGTAGGTGTAACACCACATTAAGAACTCTGCAGTTTTCTTACGTCGATTGCAGGGCTTGCGTTTGAATGACTTTGATATTTTAGTCAGTTTTGATGTGGTTTCTCTTTTGACTCGTGTTCCTCTCTCTGATTCGTTGCAGCTAATTGAGGTTAAGTTTGGTGCCGAGTTAACAAATTTGTTTCGACATGTACTGACTTCCACTTACTTTTTATTCAATGGTCAGTACTACGAACAGACTGATGGAGTTGCAATGGGAAGCCCGTTGTCACTTATTGTGGCCAATTTGTTTATGGAGGACTTTGAGGAATGTGCATTGGAGTCAGTGACCTTGAAACCTGCGTGTTTTTTCAGATATGTAAACGGTTCTTTTGTTGTTTGGCCTCATGGTAGTGAGAATTTGAACCGGTTTTTAGAACACCTGAATTCAATCCTCCCGAATATTCAGTTCACTATGGAGGTGGAAAAGAATGGATGCCTTCCCTTCCTTGATGTGCTGGTCAGAAGGAAGACTGATGGTACGTTGGGACATTCTGTTTGTAGGAAGCCTACTCACACTGATTTGTATCTGCCAGCTGATAGTTGTCAGCATCCAGCTCAGCGTGAAGGAGTACTTCGTACCTTGGTTCACAGGACCCACGTTATCTCAGACCCTGAAAATTTGGCAGCTGAGCTATCACATCTCTGTCACCTTTCGCCAGAATGGTTATAGTGAGAGGCAGATCAAAAGTGCGTTGCGCTATCAGCCTTCAGTGTAACGGGTGACTGACGATAGCAACGAAATGGCACCTAAGTCTACGGCCTTTTTGCCTTACGCAGGAAGCATTTCCAACAGGATTGGCCGTATTTTGCGGAAATATGATGTGAAATGTGTTTTTCGACCACCTTCTAAGATTAAGGCCCTGTTGGCGTCCATAAAAGATGATCTTGGTTTGCGTAAGGCTGGTGTCTATCGTATTCCTTGCAGTTGTGGCATGTCATTTATTGGTCAGACAATCAGGACTGTGGAAGACCGGTGTATTGAGCATAAGCGTCACACACGCTTGTAACAGCCGAGCAAATACGCTATTGCAGAACATTGCCTTGACACTGGTCGTCCTATGGAATACAACAACACAGAGATTCTGGCTTGCACGTCCAGCTGTTGGGATAGTGTTATTAAGGTAGCTGTTGAAATCAAACTATCAAACAACCTTATAAACATAGATGGCGGATTTTGTTTAAATGCTGCTTGGAATCCGGCTCTGTTTCACATCAAAAAACAGAGGGACAGAATTAGTGCTACCTCACCTGTTGATTAACAGTTACTATCGATATTTCTCATGTTGGTTATCTTTGGTTGTGTGTTGACTCTGCGGTTACTTGTTCTGTGTGTGGTATCTTCCTTGTTTCTTCTCTGTGAACCAAGGTATTAAATTCCCTGGCACATTGCTTCCTCCTTGCAGTTGTGCCTTGAGAATGGCAGGGTGTGCTCCTGTCGAAATATCGGCGGAGGTCGACGATGTCACCCGGCAGCAAACCCGTAAGTTATTTGATGATTCAATTCGCAGGGAAAAGTAAAGGTCTCAAATCGATAGCTTGGTCGAATAGTTTAAATAATAGCAACGTTCAATATGCTCTTAATGGTGAAGAAGTAAGAGTTACAGGAGCAAAAGTAGATGGATTTGATAAAGAAACTAATACTGCTTATCAATATCATGGTTGTCATTGGCATGGATGTAAAAAATGTTTCAAAAGTGAAACGATTAACAATAAAAATAAGGAGACGATGGATGATCTTTATCAAAAGACTTTAACAAGAAGTGCAGAAGTACGAAATGCTGGATAAAATTTAGTGGAAATGTGGGAATGTGATTTTTTGAACTCAGCAGACTATAAAAACCTTAAACAGTTACCAGAAGTTATCGAACAATTGAATCCAAGAGATGCTTTTTATGGTGGGCGAACAAATACAATAAAATTAAGAGCTAAGCAGATGGTATTAGCACAAAAATAAAATATATTGATGTTTGTAATCTTTATCCTACTGTACAATATTATGATTATTATCCTGAGTGACATGAAAGAAGAACATATAGACCAAGATATTATTCTAAAACTGGTATGGTTTAATAAAATGTAAATATTGGCTCCTAGATGATTGTACCACCCTGTTTTGCCTGCACACATGCAAATCGATAAAAATGAAAAACTGTTGTTTCCTTTGTGTGTCAAATGTGCAGAAGAACAAATAAAAGAAAGCTGTCAAAAAAGGAAATAAAGTTTTAGAAGTCTGTGAAGTATGGGATTTCAGAAACAAAAGCAACAAGTTGTTCAAAAATTTTGTAAAAGACTTTACGAAAATAAAATTGGAAACCAGTTCACACAATTTTGGAAGTGATGAAGAATACATCAAAACAGGTAAAGAGAAACTGGACATTGAATTAGATCGTTATACAATAAAAGAAAATCCTGGAAAGCGAGCTGTTGCTAAGATTTGTCTGAATTCATTATGGGGAAATTTGGGTAGAGGCTAAATTTGAGTCAAACAGAATATGTAACCAGTTTACAGCGTTTTTATGAGATACTGTTGGATGACATATTAGATAATTTAGACATCAATTTTGTTACAGAGCAGATGGTTCAGACGAGGTACAATTTCCAGGATTATTATGTGGAAAACAATGCAGCTACAAATATTTTCATAGCAGCATTCACTACTTCAGATGCAAGGCTTTGATTGTATGATATGTTAGATAAGCTAGGAGAATCTGTTGGATATTTTGATACTGATTCTGTTGTATATATTGATAATGGTAAAAATACCGTGGAAACAGGTTGTATGTTAGGTGAATGTACTAATGAATTAGGAAATAATTGGATTACAGATTGGGCTTCGACAGGACCGAAAAGTTATTATTATGAGAAAAATGATGGAAAAACAGAAATGAAGGTGAAAGGATTCACATTAAATCACAAGGATATTCAAAAGTTGAATGGTAAATCTATGATTAGATTAATTGAGAATGAACTGAAAGAAAACATACAATTAGAGTACAATCAGATAACAAGACATGTTGATACCAAAAATCTAGTCAATAAGCAGGTTAAGAAAGAATTCTCGTTTCAGTATGACAAAAGAGTTGTTCTAGATAACTATAATACAGCGCCTTATGGCTATTGAATCTCTTCAATAAAATTCATACCACATTTTTTTATATAAATAATATAAAGTAGTTAGTTGCGTGTTGTTATATTATGTACTATCTAACATTCTGCTTATAGAGCGAAAAACTTTTAAAAGTAAAGAATAGGCTTTAATGTTATTGTTTAGGGAGATTATTAATTGGTAAATTAGAATTTACTGTTTGCTTTACGATAATAGAAAAGAGAGAATTGGAGTTTTCTGTTTCCTCTCATATTTCTATATCAGTTTCCTCATAGCTATCAAAGTACTTTTTGTATTGTTCTCCATAAATGCTCTTTAAAAAACTAACACGTTCAGTATTATTCTGACTTCTCAAGTGTTCTATGATTAATGACTGATTAAAATATTCTTTGCAAGTATTACACTAAACTTGTTTCTCTCTTGGATTGTAACTTCTTTCGACAAAGATGTCAAATTGAGATTCATCCCACACATTAGTCATATTTATAAAGATTAAAAATGTAAAAGATTATTAAAATTTTGTTCTGTATAAATGGACACTCTACTGAAGAAGCTCAATAATGCAAGGAATTCTAATCTGTTTAAAAAGATTAGTGAGCTTGAGATAAATGAGTGGTATTAAATCACTGATTGTGAATGTTTAAAAACTAGATATGGAGATAAAATTTCTCTCGAGCTCGATAATAAATTTAAAATTATTTTGTCAGAAAGGTTCAATAAAATAATAGATAATTGGGACTTCCAGTTTTTTAAAGATGGTGACATTAAACTAAAATATAAAGGAATGAAGAGTACTAAAAGTAATTTCATGATCTGGAGTTCGTTGTGTAGCTTTTCGAGGCTGCAGAATTTTGATTGAAAATTTTTAAAATTTTTTATTTTTTGTGGGTGTGTTGGTTTGCATCCGTTTATGAAAAATGTTAGTAAGTAAATGGCTAGTGTGCTCAGCCTAGTTGTTTATAAGAAAATGAAAAGCATCATTAAATTATCTGCGAGTGCACCCAACGTACCCACTTATTACTGGAGACTCATAACGAGGTACCTCTCAAACTCTGTCATTTGCTCTGACGAGTACGTAGCGTCTCCATATCCTGCACAACGTTCACTCAACATTTGGTGCTGTTCACGTCCCTTATACGAGGTCTGTTCAAGAAAATTCCGGAACTTTCTCCACAAAATTTTTCCACACTTACTATTGCTTATGTGCATCGTCTCCTTCGAAATAAACTCCTCCACAACTGATACACCGCTTCCAACACCGTTTCCATGTCCAGAAGCAGTCTTGCTGGATTGCGTGAAGCGCCATTTGCGAATTTCCTTTTATCTCGTACGTCGTTGCAAATCGGGTTTTTCAACTTTGGAAATAAAAAAAGTCCGCAGTCTGAAGAGTACAGAGGATGAAGCAGCACAGTAATATCGTTTTTTGTGCAATGGTCATGCACCAAACAGGGATGACTGTGCCGTTGCGTTATCGTGATTCAAGAGACATGAATTGTCTCGCCACATGTCAGGCCGTTTATTTCTCACATTTTCTCAAAGGCGTCGTAATACGTCCCGATAGTACCATCAATTAATAGTTTGTCCCTGTGGCACGAATTTATGATGAACTAATCCTTCAAAGTCAAAGAAAACTATCAGCATGACTTTGACATTTGACCTGACCTGACAGGCTTTTTTCGGTCTTGGAGAACCTTTCCTGACTCATTGTGAAGATTAAACCTCGGTCTCAACATCATAACCGTAGACCCGTGTCTTATCACCCATTATGATTCTCTTAAGGAACATCTCATTTTCATTTGCGCGATCCAAAAGCTCTTCACAGATTGAGAGGCGAAGGTCTTTCCGGTCTTGATTCATGAGCCTTGGGACGAACTAGGAGGCAACAGGATGTAGTCCATGATGCTGTGTCAAGATTTCATGACATGATTCAACTGATATGTTACGTTCTTCTGCAATCTCTCAGACAGTCAGTCTTCGATTGACACGAAGGGAATCCTGAACGAGGGTCATGTTTAACTTCTATCTGGCAATTTTTAAACCATGTGAACCATTTGTACACCGAGTACGGCTTAAGTACTCATCACTGTAGACCTCCTGCATCATTTGGTGGTGTAAAGGTTCACGCAAAATTTAATGCAGACACGTTGCTCCTCTAACTCTGCCATCTCGAAATTCGCAAACTGTGCAACACAACACTCCATTCAATGCAGCACTGAACAATAATTAATAGACATACAACAATGAAACATCCGGCAGTTACACATTAAATACGGGCGTGTGCAGGGATACCTACCGGATTTCGCTCCAATACACCACTGGCGCGAAATTATGAACATTCCGGAATATTTTGAACAGACCTCGTATAGCCCAATCTACTAGGTCTGATATCAACATTAAACACGACAATACTGATGCATTCAGATAGCCGTTCTACCGGTTGCAGAGAATTGAAGCTCTAATCTTTTAAATATACGTCAATGGGGTGTAGTGTACAAAGTTACGTTGACGAACGACCATGTCTGCTCGGCGCATCTTTATTTTCCGTCAGTTTACCTTAATTACGAATTTTGTTCCTTTGTAGCCTTGAAAATGTTTCACAATTTGAAGTGATGGTCTGGTGCCGTTACAAATTGATTCTCTCACCTAAACTCAGGTAAAGATCTCTGTGAAATTTTCGTGTTGCTCAAATTAATCCAGTAGCGAATTAACCACCAAAATGCAATAAAATCTGTGAAAGCGTATAGCAATACCTTTGTAAGCATACATCAGTATCTCTGAGGTACAAGCTCAGTGCCTCAGTTACTCGTGTAATGTTACTTTTAGAGCAGATTACCTGTTCCCTCAGTCCTTGCTGTAAAAGAGGTAGCCCCCCTGATTGGCAGCTAACACCGTAGCGGGGGCGTAACAAATTCAGGTAGCGAACGTGTCACAGAAAGGTAAGGAACAGATCCTTCATCATAAACGACAAAAGCAGTTCATTCTTTAGTTTCACATTTGCATGCTTGTTATGGACTTGCTTTAAGGTTATTAGTTTTTCAAATATAAAAATTTGAATCACAAGGACCAAACTGTTGGTGAGCGGAAGCTTAACAAAGATGTATATTTAGAGCAAATTAACGTTCTACAACTGAAAACAAATAATTAGATCGATCAGTATTTTATCGATAAATATCTGTTTGTAGTATTTTGTGTGTGCAAATAGTCGCAGAAAACACTCTGTAGTTGGAGAAACTTTTCATTTCTCATAGTGTTATAGATGCCATCAGCATTTAGTCGTCCCCACTTTGTGTACCTATACCACATTAAACGCAGACGCAGCGGCGTGGACCAACATGACGTTCAGTCATCCAATGAAGATGACATGGGACACCACATTTGTACGAAATGAAATATCATCCATCCCCTGGAACGCAAAGTTTCGAGCCATAGTTCATCCATGACAGACCTCAGCTAACATGGTTAAACGGAACGTCGTTTTAGATTAAAAACGGCGCCAACTTCTTAAATATTCCTTTTGAGTTCTTCATTTTGTCTGCTGTTGTATCGTTGGTTCATTTCAGTTGTTGCTTCTGCGAAAGACGCTCGTAAAGTAATGTCTTTTAATATATTTTTATTGTAAATGACGAAAAAAGAATAAAACGGGGTGAGGTTTGTAGGGCATGTAGCTATAACCTTCCACTTTTCAACACAGTGTCCATCTTTACAAGGGTCGTTATCCAACTTCGAACAAGAGTATGTATTTCCGTGCGGTAAAAATCGGTGTTTCTATTGTTCAGCCATGAGCCTGCTGAATTTTTCAGATTTTTTGTATCTTCAAAGCAACGATCTCTCTAGAGACTCGAAAAGACTTCTATCTGATGTATCTACAAGTGAGATGTGTGGTAGATAGATGAAGACATCCCACCAATTTTACAATATCATACCCACTCGTGTGAGTTTTTGTTTTGTCATGCAAAAGTACAAACGCTTTTTATTGGGAATTCTTCCTGAAAAGTTGTTACAAATTTCTTTAGGGGCTGATGTATTGTACAGATTAGATTGTTTGTCTCTCAGCCAAAACACTGGGATCACTCCCTCGTGACTCCAAAAACTCTTATCATCAATCTTCTTGCGTAATTTTGAAATTTTCTACGACAATGGCAATGTGTGATTCCATTCTGTCGTCTGCGTTTTCGATTCCTGTTCTAGAAGTTGAACCCACGCCTCATTCTTTCAACAGAACACATCTTTCATTTCACAGCTGCAGCACTGTTCCTTGCATCTTTTCTGATCGATCAACATTCACCGTACCCCGTGTAAACATGTATTTGAGTATCTAATTTTTTTGATAGTGGTAATCGTATTGACCTTAGTAATTTGACAGGTGTTAGCCAACGCTGTGTCAACGCAAATTATGCTATCGACACCTTAGATCTTTGATGCATCTAGTATGTAATTCCGTGTTATGATTATCTGTGGAGAACATGATCTGTATCTATCCTCTTCCAGAACCATAACTTCACGACTATTAACAGTACAGAAATTGACCACGGGATGTCTGCCTTATATCATAAGAATGTAAGCGCCACAAGCCATTGCCCCCCGCCGATGTACAAGCTCAGGTTGACACCTGATAAAACTACAGACTGCGCAACATTAGACGATGTTGCATTTCAAATTGATTTTAATTAATAATGTCATACCCGAGATCTTAAGTGTACGTCAGCCTCTGATTAAGCTGTCGTTTGCTGTACCAACTGTCCAACGTCACGCTACCTTGGGCTAGAAATTTGCTGGGACGTCAGATGTCTTCCGCCCTGTCGGTACCAGAAGTGCAGCAGTACCCACCAAAGTTTTTCTTGAATCTCTCGATTACCATCCCACTAAGTTCCTAAAGGTTGTGCATACAGTTTCCCGTGATCCGCCCAACCCCATTTAACTGCCATTTCGGCTGTATAACTAACCACATAGCTCAAGACGAATTTCCAACTATCCTGTTAATCCATTCGGCATCAACACGACTTCTTATTTTCTCTTATTTCTATTGGCGCCTCATGAAACGGTCCTCAAAATCAGTTTAGATATTTGAGTCCTCACAATGAAATTCTAATTCAATATGCATTCTATTATCCCTCATCTTTGGTCCCTAAATTCTAGGTTTGTGGCTGTGGTATTAATATATGTAAATTTTGAAACATATGTAAATTTTCCTTGTATAATTGTAAGAATCAGTGGTTTCCTGTTCTAGTCATTAATTAATTTTTTTGTCAAGTTATTTTGTAAACGTTTACCTCTCTGGAGACAGTGTTTTTACAAAATATTTGTTCCATTATGTGCTAATTTGAATAATTCATTTGAAAACTTGATTTATTGGAAGAACGCTACGATACAGAAGCACTTCGGAGTCGCTTGTCAGACTCTTGGACGAACTATTTACGAGTATTTGGGCTCGTGATTAAATTAACTTATAGGGAGAACTCGAGGGAATTCGGCATTAGTAGTGCAATGAATTCTATACGACAGTGTTACTGAGATTTTCAGGGAATTTACACGGGAAAAGTTGGAAGAAAGACGGCATGCTTTCAGCAGAAAGCTCTCGAGTAAATTGGGAGAGCCAGTTACTGGGATAGAATGTAAAATATTTCAAAGTAATTATAGCACTGAAGATATAAAGCAGTAGCTGTAGATAGCTATTTAGTGCTGAAATGTAGTATACAGTCTTTGTCATCATTCATATCTACCACTGCAAGAATCCTTATTTTGTATGTCACTGTTAGTGAATTTCCTGCTATCTATGGCGTCTTATGTAAATTTTCAAATTTTTCTCTTTGGTCGTCAGTTTTCAGTGATCAGTTATTTTCAATTCTTATTGTACTGCAATGTCATTAGCATATCAACTTTTTCTTCCAATACTACCTACACTAACTTATATACACCTTCATAATTTCTTCTCCAGCCGTGTTGGATGTATTTCTTTTAAACCGTCATACGCTGCTACTATCTGCAGGATGTTTTGACCCTGTACAAACCAACAATGAGAGTATACCTTCATTTAGATGCTCGCAGGTGTTAGTATCGAATTGAGATGGTGCATAGTTGCGTTAAAACAACATCTCCTTGCTGATAACGAGAGATACAGTTACAACTCCAGTGAACGTCAGGTGACGTATTACAAACCAAAATGGAGTGGGGGCAAGGAAGTCCTACTTGTTGATTCTGTGTAATTCGAACTTATTGATAGAGAATAGTTGTGGTGACTCAACACCACCATGGCGTATCGATTTCTCGCCGCTCCAGGGACGGTTGCTGCTGCAGTTGAAACCGACGTCATAGTTGAAAGAGGTCCATCTGTGATCAATTAAAAGTGTAGAAAGCTCGGTAGCACAGATCTCATACACCTGAAATAATGGTTTCTGACCACTGTTTTATTATTTCATAATACTCAGTTTAGAATCTTCTAGCGCTTGTATAATTTTGACTCTAAAAATTGGGACATCCAGTATGCATTAGGTATCAAATTAAGCCTACGAATTATAGCAAATGAAAAAAAAAACCTGTGTAAACATACTGATATTAAACAGGCAAACATTGGAAGGTGGGTACTAGTCACAGCCCACATCCAAAGCTCTTCAGTTGTTAAAAATGGCCACTACTGCCGCTTAACAAAACTCCCAAGTTGGGCGAACCACTGCTCGAAACATGTTTGTCAATGTGCCCACTACCAGAACTGCACACGTAGTTTTACACTACTGGCCATTAAAATTGCTACACCACGAAGATGACGTGCTACATACGCGAAATTTAACCGACAGGAAGAAGATGCTGTGATATGCAAATGATTAGCTTTTCAGAGCATTCACACAAGGTTGGCGCCGGTGGCGACACCTGCAACGTGCTGACGTGAGGAAAGTTTCCAACCGATTTCTCATACACAAACAGCAGTTGACCGGCGTTGCCTGGTGAATCGTTGATGTGATGCCTCGTGTAAGGAGGAGAAATGCGTACCATCACGTTTCCGACTTTGATAAAGGTCGGATTGTAGCCTATCGCGATTGCGGTTTATCGTATCGCGACATTGCTACTCGCGTTGGTCGAGATCCACTGACTGTTAGCAGAATATGGAATCGGTGGGTTCAGGAGGGTAATACGGAACGCCGAGCTGGATCGCAATGGCCTCGTATCACTAGCAGTCGCGATGACAGGCATTTTATCCGCATGGCTGTAACGGATCGTGCATCCACGTCTCGATCCCTGAGTCAACAGATGGGGACGTTTACAAGACAACAACCATCTGCATGAACAGTTCGACGATGTTTGCAGCAGCATGGACTATCAGCTCGGAGACCATGTCTGCGGTTACCCTTGACGCTGCATCACAGACAGGAGCGCCTGCGATGGTGTGCTCAACGACGAACCTGGGTGCACGAATGGTAAAACGTCATTGTTTCGGATGAATCCAGGTTCTGTTTACAGTATCATGATGGTCGCATCCGTGTTTGGCGCATTCCGGCGAACGCACATTGGAAGCGTGTATTCGTCATCGCCATACTGGCGTATCACCCGGCGTGATGGTATGGGGTGCCATTGGTTATACATCTCAGTCCCCTCTTGTTCGCATTGACGGCACTTTGAACAGTGGACGTTACATCTCAGATGTGTTACGACCCGTGGCTCTACCCTTCATTCGATCCCTGCGAAATCCTACATTTCAGCAGGATAATGCACGACCGCGTGTTACAGGTCCTGTACGGGCCTTTCTGAATACAAAAAATGTTCGACTGCTGCCCTGTCCAGCACATTCTCCAGATCTCTCACCAATTGAAAACGTCTGGTGGCCGAGCAACTGGCTCGTCACAACATGCCAGTCACTACTCTTGATGAACTGTAGTATCGTGTTGAATCTGCATGGACAGCTGTACCTGTACACGCCATCCAAGCTCTGTTTGACTCAATGCCCAGGCGTATCAACGCCCTTCTTGTCTAAACAGTTTATCGTCCATGTTTCACTTCCATACATGGCTACACTCCACACAAATACTTTCAGCAAATATTTCCAGACACTTAAACCTATACTCGAAGTTAACAAATTTCTCTTCTTCAGAAACGCTTACCTTGTCATCGCCATCCTACATTTTATATCCTCTCTACTTCGACCATCATCGGTTATTTTGCTGCCCAAGTAGCAAAACTCATCTGCTGCTTTAAGTGTCTCATTTCCGAATCTAATTCCCTCAGCATCACCTGATTTAATTCGACTATATTCTATTACCCTCCTTTCGCTTTTGCTGATGTTCATTTTACATACTCCTTTCAAGACACTGTCCATTCCGTTCAACTGCTCTTCCAAGTCCTTTCCTGTCTCTGACAGAATTACAATGTCATCGGCGAACCTCAAAGTTTTAATTTCTTCTCCATGGATTTAATTCCTACTCCAGATTCTTCTTTTGTTTCCTTTACTGCTTGTTCAATGTACAGTCTGAATAACATCGGGGATAGGCTACAATCCTGTCTCACTCCATTCTCAACCATTGCTTTCGTTTCGTGCCCCTCGACTCTTATAACTGCCATCTGGTTTCTGCACAAATTGTAAATAGCGTTTCGCTCCCTGTATTTTACCCCTGCCACCTTCAGAATTTGAAAGAGAGTATTCCAGTCAACATTGTGAAAAGCTTTCTCTAAGTCTACAAATGCTATAGACGTAAGTTTGCCTTTCCTTAACCTAGCTTGTAAGATAAGTCGTTGGGTCAGTATTGTCTCGCGTCATCCTACAAAATGGTTCAAATGGCTCTGAGCACTATGGGACTTATCATCTTAGGTCATCAGTCCCCTAGAACTACTTAAACCTAACTAACCTAAGGACATCACACACATCCATGCCCGAGCCAGGATTCGAACCTGCGACCGTAGCAGTCCCGCGGTTCCGGACTGCAGTGCATAGAACCGAACGACTACCGCGGCCGGCGTCATCCTACATTCCTACGGAATCCAATCTAATCTTCCCCGAGGTCGGCTTCTACCAGTTTCTCCATTCGTTTGTAAAGAATTTGTGTTAGTATATTGCAAGCGTGACTTATTAAACTGATTGTTCGGTAATTTTCACGCCTGTCAGCACCTGCTTTCTTTGCAATCTTAATCCATAAAACTTTCATATCATGGGCTAGTGGCAATCGTATCTTTTTGACTGAATTGTGTAGTTTGCAATGAATGTGAAACTAAAATCAGAACGTAAAGAACTCATACTAAATGTACCACACACAATTATGTCCTATCCCAACAGTTCATGATCCGCGTTATCATCATTTTCATTAAGTACATTCTCTGGCTTGAGATTCAGATAAAACTGTCCGTTCACTTTAGGCATGAAATCTAGTAGTTTTCTTATGTCTACCTGTTTCAAGTTAGATCAACTACTTTTGTTAAGTCTTTATGTTTCAAGGTTGATATTTTCCTTCCGTCTACTGATTTGGACACCAGATTTTGCAAGACATTTACAAACTGGGGGAAATAACAATTTTTGGCCTACCTCAACATGACATGAAGAAATGATGGCCTCCCATGACTCCTATGAAGAATATGTTACTTTAAATAACAGTTCGTGGCAACCTATTGAAAATTCATCAGTGTAAAATTTCTGAAATGTAAATTGTTACCACAAACGTCACGTTTTGGGTTGATAATAAGGTTCGTAACACTCTTAAAGATTCTGAAGTCCTCAGCGTCAATTTTACGGACTGGAATGCTGTATCGTTCTGAAGTTCTAAGCGTCAGTTTTACGAACTGGATTACTGAAACCAAGGAATATGAGGTTATGTGTGGGAGCACTCCCTCAAGAGCTTCCATCTTTTATGAAGAAATTGACAGTGTTGCTAGTGAGCGTTCCTACAGCAATGAAAATTTATGCTTTGGCCAATTATGGGAGTTAATATGAGAGAAATCGGTGGGACAGTATTTCGCGTATGTTCATATATACAGCGTTGGGTTACAGTACTGATATCGCTGGCTCACCATAAGATCAAAAAATGTCAGGAGCATGCATATGTGCTATAGTCTCAAAATTGACGACGGTATAGTTTAGGCCCTTATGGTTCCCAGCGCCTCAATTGTCTAATTAGACCAACAGATCACAATCAGTACCGCACATTAAATATTTTAATGACTCGTTTCTCCATTAAAAATCTTTGTACACAATTACGCCGATTTACTGCACCAGGTCGGTTTCTTATGGCTGGTGAAATCGAAAAATACCGAAGTGCCGCAGCGTTAAGACATTGGACTCGTTTTAGGGAGAACGGTGGTTCCAATCCTCGTCCGATCGTCTGGATCTAGGTTTCCTGTTATTTCCTTAAATCAGTTACGGCGAATGCTAGGATAGTTCCTCTGACGGAGCACGACCTATCCTTCCCTAGTCTACCCCTTGTGGTCCGTCTCTAGCCCCGAAACTTCTGCTCCGTCTCCAATCGCGTCGTCGACGGGACATTAAACCCAGAACTACCTGCATTTTAGATCGAAACATGTTCCCTATGACGTCCTTACTTTCTTGTTCAGCGTACCGCAAGCAGTCACTGTACTGATTAAATGGTTGGTTTTCACTTAATACATATAAATGTTTTCGGTATGAACACTACATTTTGTTGCTTTAAAAATATGACGTACGATTTTAACGCTGACATGTCTCATGTCCAATTCGTTTTAATTTTTATCAGGAAACGCACAAACTCCGTAACGGAAGTTTAGTAGATCTTTTCTTTTGTTTACCATACGCCGTCAGATGAGTTTCAAATGTATCACCAATGTGTGGCTGGCCGGGGTGGCCGAGCGGTTCTAGTCGCTACAGTCTGGAACCGCGCGACCTCTACGGTCGCAGGTTCAAATCCTGCCTCGGGCATGGATGTGTGTGATGTCCTTAGGTTAGCTAGGTTTAAGTAGTTCGAAGTTCTAGGGGACCGATGACCTTAGAAGCCAAGTCC
This sequence comes from Schistocerca piceifrons, assembly GCF_021461385.2. Taxonomy (NCBI): domain Eukaryota; kingdom Metazoa; phylum Arthropoda; class Insecta; order Orthoptera; family Acrididae; genus Schistocerca; species Schistocerca piceifrons. The sequence goes on along the minus strand of NC_060139.1, from coordinate 969,647,307 downwards.
CATAGTGCTCAGAGCCATTTGAACCATTTTTGAACCAATGTGTGAAACAGGTGGTCACGTTGGTGGTCCTGTTGCATAGTCGCATTTCCATGGTCGTTAAATTTGATAATTATGCGGGCCATTTCAGAAGTCCCGGACACTGCGCTTACGCGTGCGTTACGTAGGCGTGATCAAGTTGAAATTCATATCAGTTGTGAGCGAGACTTAAGGCGCGACGGTGGTATATGTGTTTTCTCGTTTTCGTGGCTGTGTCGTGCGTAAATCAGTTTTAAAATGGAACCTGAAACCGTGTCAGGTCGGATCACACGTAGTGACCAGTATTCTTACAGCAAGATCGAATCCCTTCGTGGAAAGGACCCAACAGAAATTGACACCGCTTTGTGAAAGGTGTGTGGGAATAGTTTAGCAAATGATAGCACAGAAAAAATCACGATGGTCTGCTTGTCTCTTTGTAGGTCGGGTAAGCACTGAGGACAACGCAAGAAGAGGAAGATCATCAACTTCAACAGACTGAAACTGATGACAATCTGTGCGTATGACATGAATGGAGTCATAGCTAGAAACAGGTGTATACTGCAAGGTGTTTCTATGAGAAGTCTTGCATCTGAAAATTCGTCAAAGAAGCCCTGATATGCTTGCAGTAGGTGTCCCCATCTTGCACGGTAATGCAAGATCGCTTATTGTCGTACCAGTGAGAGAAACACTTGACAAATATGGATGGGAAATACTGTACTTCAGTATCCACAACACAGTCTTGATATGAGCCCAACAGACTTCGGTTTGTTTCCAGAACTGAAGGAACAACTCCGTGGAAAACGTTTTGGTTCAATTGATGAAGGTGCCCTATCGGGAATACAGAAGTTGCCAAAATGTTGGAAAACTGTCACGAGCAAGAATGGGGATGATATCGAAGGCCTGCAGAGGTATTTGTAAAATAAATTATTTTCTTCAGTTTCACATTACAGTGTGCAGAATTTTTGAAATTCGAACGAAACTCGGGCTTCGTTTTGTTTCTTGATTAGCCAGTCACACCACAACACTAGCATACCACATTCAAGTGACAACTAGCATTACACAACAAATAATTATACTGAATACGTCGGGTGTCTGGTTAAGTGTCAGCCTCTGCAGTTGACTGGTCAGAACGGCTGACTGCCATGCGGAGGACCTGGGTTCGATTTCCGTTGCTGCCAGGTATTTTTCCTTGAGGAGACGACTGGAAGGTCGCACGTAGCCTCTTGATGCCGGTTGAGGAGCTAATTGACCCCTAACGCCCAATTGAATCTCAATGTAGACAAGTGTAATGTGCTGCGAATACATAGAAAGAAAGATCCTTTATCATTTAGCTGCAGTATAGCAGGTCAGCAACTGGAAGCAGTTAATTCTCTAAATTATCTGGGAGCAGGCATTAGGAATGATTTAAAATGGAATGATCATATAAAGTTGATCGTCGATAAAGCAGATGCCAGACTGAGATTCATTGGAAGAATGCTAAGGAAATGCAAACCGAAAACAAAGGAAGTATGTTACAGTACACTTGTTCGCCCACTGCTTGAATACTGCTCACCAGTGTGGGATCCGTACCATATAGGGTTGATAGAAGAGATAGAGAAGATCCAACGAAGAGCAGCGCGCTTCGTTACAGGATCATTTAGTAATCACGAAAGCATTACGGAGATGATAGATAAACTCCAGTGGAAGACTCTGCAGGAGAGACGCTCAGTAGCTCGGTACGGGCTTTTGTTAAAGTTTCGAGAACATACCTTCACCGAAGAGTCAAGCAGTATATTGCTTCCTCCTACGTATATCTCGCGAAGAGACCATGAGGATAAAATCAGAGAGATTAGAGCCCACACAGAGGCACACCGACAATCTTTCTTTCCACGAACAATACGAGACTGGAATAGAAGGGAGAATCGATAAAGGTACTCAAAGTACCCTCCGCCACACACCGTCAGGTGGCTATCGGAGAATGGATGTACATGTAGATGTAGATCCAATGACGGAATTGGCAGTACATGACACGCGGTCGGCAATGGAATTGTGATTCTCGACGTATATAAAATACAATTTTTAGCGGCAAAACTATCCAAGAATTTGGGAAAGTGACTGTACTGACTGATGCAGTTAGTCAGTGTACTTAGAGCTGTATTGACGAGAAAACCACACTGCATTTCTTTGACGTACAGTCACCGTTCAAAATGAGCGCAGCAATTGAAATTCCTACCTTACGTAAAATATGATTTTTAGTAGCAAAAACTCTCAAAGAACTCATCACAGAGTTTTCGCTGTGTTTTTACCGAATACGATGAGTGATGAGTTGGGCGTCAGTGGCGTCGTTTGTTTTAGATTCGAGGGACGAATGTTCACCTTGGTTCTCAGCCATACTCTGCCCGGCAAGCAAGTGAGTTGTTGTCTCTCTTCGAACGGACTGTTTTGAATATGCGTTCTACACCCCAGACCTAATCCGACGTGATTTACGCCTCTTTATACATGTGAGAAAGTGGCTAGTCTCCATAACCTTTTACTCCGACGAAGAAATTCAGCAAGTATTCTAAGGCGGCTGAATTTGATACAAGGGGTATTTTTCAATAAGTTCAAAATGTTCAAATGTGTGTGAAATCTTATAGGACTTAACTGCTAAGGTCATCAGTCCCTAAGCTTACACGCTTCTTAACCTAAATTATCCTAAGGACAAACACACACGCCCATGCCCGAGGGAGGACTCGAACCTCCGCCGGGACCGTTTTCAATAAGTTACGATGTATTAGAAATAGTTGAATCTGACTGGGTGGAGAAGTAATACAAAGGTGTAGTTTTAAGATTTTTTTTATATGGGCAGGGACTTCAAAACGTGAATTATGCGTTTTTATGACAGGCGAAATACCCTCAGACTTCAAGAAGAATATAATAATTCCAATCTCAAAGAAAGCAGGTGTTGACAGATGTGAAAACTACCGAACTATCAGCTTAATAAGCCACGGCTGCAAAACACTAACACGCATTCTTTACAGACAAATGGAAAAACTGGTAGAAGCCGACCTCGCGGAAGATCAGTTTGGATTCCGTAGAAATGTTGGAACACGTGGGCAATACTGACCCTACGACTTATCTTAGAAAATAGATTAAGGAAAGGCAAACCTACGTTTCTAGCATTTGTAGACTTAGAGAAAGCTTTTGACAATGTTGACTGAAATACTCTCTTTCAAATTCTGAAGGTGGCAGCGGTAAAATACAGGGAGCGAAAGGCTATTTACAATTTGTACAGAAACCAGATGGCAGTTATAAGAGTCGAGGGTCATGAAAGGGAAGCAGTGGTTGGGAAGGGAGTGAGACAGGGTTGTAGCCTATCCCCGATATCATTCAATCTGTATATTGAGCAAGCAGTAAAGGAAACAAAAGAAAAATTCGGAGTAGGTATTAAAATCCATGGAGAAGAAATAAAAACTTTGAGGTTCGCCAATGACATTGTAATTCTGTCAGAGACATCACAGGACCTGGAAGAGCAGCTGAACGGAATGGACAGTGTCTTGAAAGGAGGATATAAGATGAACATCAACAAAAGCAAAACAAGGATAATGGAATGTAGTCGAATTAAATCGGGTGATGCTGAGGGAATTTGATTAGGAAATGAGACGCTTAAAGTAGTAAATGAGTTTTGTTATTTGGGGAGCAAAATAACTGAGAATGGTCGCAGTAGAGGAGATATAAAATGTAGACTGGCAATGGCAAGGAAAGCGTTTCTGAAGAAGAGAAATTTGTTAACATCGAGTATAGATTTAAGTGTCAGGAAGTCATTTTTGAAAGTATTTGTATGGAGTGTAGCCATGTATGGAAGTGAAACGTGGACGATAAATAGTTTAGACAAAAAGAGAATAGAAGCTTTCGAAATGTGGTGCTACAGAAGGATGCTGAAGATTAGATGGGTAGATCACATAACTAATGAGGAGGTTGTTGTTGTTGTTGTTGTGGTCTTCAGTCCTGAGACTGGTTTGATGCAGCTCTCCATGCTACTCTATCCTGTGCAAGCCTCTTCATCTCCCAGTACCTACTGCAACCTACATCCTTCTGAATCTACTTTGTATATTCATCTCTTGGTCTCCCTCTACGATTTTTACCCTTCACGCTGCCCTCCAATACTAAATTGGTGATCCCTTGATGCCTCAGAACATGTCCTACCAACCGATCCCTTCTTCTGGTCAAGTTGTGCCACAAACTTCTCTTCTCCCCAATCCTATTCAATACTTCCTCATTAGTTATGTGATCTACCCATCTAATCTTCAGCATTCTTCTGTAGCACCGCATTTCGAAAGCTTCTATTCTCTTCTTGTCCAAACTATTTATCGTCCATGTTTCACTTCCATACATGGCTACACTCCATACGAATACTTTCAGAAATGACTTCCTGACACTTAAATCAATACTGGATGTTAACAAATTTCTCTTCTTCAGAAACGCTTTCCTTGCCATTGCCAGCCTACATTTTATATCCTCTCTACTTCGACCATCATCAGTCATTTTGCTCCCCAAATAGCAAAACTCCTTTACTACTTTAAGTGCCTCATTTCCTAATCTAATTCCCTCAGCATCACCCGACTTAATTAGACTACATTCCATTATCCTTGTTTTGCTTTTGTTGATGTTCATCTTATATCCTCCTTTCAAGACACTGTCCATTCCATTCAACTGGTCTTCCAAGTCCTTTGCTGTCTCTGACAGAATTACAATGTCATCGGCGAACCTCAAAGTTTTTATTTCTTCTGCATGAATTTTAATACCTACCCCGAATTTTTCTTTTGTTTCCTTTACTGCTTGCTCAATATACAGATTGAACAACATCGGGGAGAGGCTACAACCCTGTCTTACTCCCTTCCCAACCACTGCTTCCCTTTCATGTCCCTCGACTCTTATAACTGCCATCTGGTTTCTGTACAAATTGTAAATAGCCTTTCGCTCCCTGTATTTTACCCCTGCCACCTTCAGAATTTGAAAGACAGTATTCCAGTCAACATTGTCAAAAGCTTTCTCTAAGTCTACAAATGCTAGAAACGTAGGTTTGCCTTTCCTTAATCTTTCTTCTAAGATAAGTCGTAAGGTCAGTATTGCCTCACGTGTTCCAGTGTTTCTACGGAATCCAAACTGATCTTCCCCGAGGTTGGCTTCTACTAGTTTTTCCATTCGTCTGTAAAGAATTCGTGTTAGTATTTTGCAGCTGTGACTTATTAAGCTGATAGTTCGGTAATTTTCACATCTGTCAACACCTGCTTTCTTTGGGATTGGAATTATTATATTCTTCTTGAAGTCTGAGGGTATTTCGCAAAAGTGCAACACTACTCCGCTAATATCTGAAGTGGTGCTGCGGGAAACTGACGCCATTCGAATCCTGCAGAGCTGTCCGTAAATCCGTAAGACACAAGGGATGGAGATCTCTTCCCAGAAATGATCAATTATGTTCATGTTTGGCGAGTTTGGTGACCAACGGAAGTGCTTAAACTCAGAACAGTGTTCCTGAAGCAATTCTGGAAGTGTGGGGTGTCGCATTGTTCTGCTGGAATTGCCAAAGTCCATCGGAACGCAAAATGAACATGAATGAATGCTGGTGATGAGACAGGACGCTTATGTATGCTTCGCCTGTCGGAGTCGTATCTAGACGTATTAGGGGTCCCATATCACTCCAACTGCGTACGTCCCACACCATTACAGAGCCTCCACCAGGGACTGAAATGCTGACCCGTTCACGTCCATCCAGTCGATACAATTTGAAGCGAGACTCGTCCGACCAGGAAACATGTTTCCATTCATCAACAGTCCATTGTCGATGTTGACGGGCCCAAGCGAGGCGTAAGGCTTTGTGTCGTGCAGTAATCAAGGGTACACGAGTAGACTTTCAGCTCCGAAAGCCCGTATCGATGATGTTTCGTTGAACGGTTCGCGCGCTGACACTTGTTGATGGCCCAGTACTGAAATCTGCAGCAATTTGCGGAAGGGTTGTACTTCCGTCACGTTGAATGATTCTCTTCAGTCGTCGTTGGGCCCGTTCTTGCAGGATCTTTTTCTGGCTGCAGCGATGTAGGAGATTTGATGTTTTACCGGGATCCTGATATTCACGGTATGCTCGTGAAATGGTCGTATGGAAAAATCTCAACTTCATCGCTACGTCGAAGATACTGTGTCCCATCGCTCGTGCGCCGACTATAGCACCACGTTCATACTCACTTACACTTGACAACCTGCCATTGTAGCAGCAGAAACCGATGTAACAACTGCGACAGACGCTTGTTGTCCTCGTATATAAGCGTTGCCGTCCTCAGCACCGTATTCTACCTGTTTACATATCTCTGTATTTTAATATGCATGCCTATACCAGTTTCTTTGGCGCTTCAGTGTATGTCCTAGCGTAGATTGCTTCCTGGGTAGTCTGCTATATCACTTATGAAAGTTCGTATTTATGCTTGCAATGTGTATTTATAATTGTAATGTCAGTTCCGATTGATGTACTCCACCGAAAGCTATTTTCATTCATTCACTACCAACAATTCTGTTGTGTCATTTGCTACTCTTTTGATCTTCTCATACTTGCCGCAACTTGTTCTGGTCGTGATGTCTTCATAGTACATTTTTCTAGGATGTCCTCTTGAATTCTGCCTAATAACGTGCCTTCATACACGTTTATGAAAAAGTTGTTGTGGCTAAACATACGTTCCGTAAATTTAAACTTCCTTGTCTCTATAAATTTACCTGTATCGCTCTTATTGGCCTTCTGACCTCCTTTATATCACGTAGTTTTCCCAGTTTTGTAGATTTTGTTTTTATACAGAATTATGGGGCATTTTCCACCATATTCACACCTCTGTTACCTCCTGCCAGGTCTTACATTGTTTCTCCAGTGTCCCGATTTCACACCCATATAAATGTTTACCCCGTAGAAAGGAATCTGTGAAGGATTTCCGTATTTACACATTGATTTGCGTGCTTGTGAGAATGCTTTTTTGAGCCGTGAATGTATGTTTGGTGGTGCTATTATTCTCTTTGTTTGTCTGAAATCTCTGTTATCTTTTGTAATCATACTGCCGATGTGTCAGCAGGCTTTACTTGATTAGTTTTAGTGCTGTGAATTTTAATCTAAATATTAGTCTATTTACCATGATTCCTAATCGCCATTACTATAATTTTCTGTTTTTGTGTATCAGGTAGCATGTACAGCATTATGTTCATTTCTATTTTGAATCTGCAACCATCACTATGTCAGCAAGTTCAATGTCGTGTATATTTCTACTTTTTGATTTAATTTTTGTTGTGTTTCCTTTCCTGTTTTGTACGGTCTTCAGTCTATATGTTATACAGCTATGAAGGCACAGGAATTTCCAGCTTTACTGCTTTTCTGATTTTTTCCTCATTTTTTAATCACATTCATACAGGTTTCAGTGGTCCGTTTATTATGTAAGCTGTAAATTATTCTTTTGAACCGTCCCAGTTTTCTCCATAGTGAGAAAACACTAGTCTAGTTGAAATAAGCGAAAGTCTCTTCCTCATTATAGAAACAGAAACGGGACTACTTGGTCATTTTTGACCTTCCTTCCAGCGTCTGATGCGAGTCTGTAATTGCTTCTCTTGTTCTTGCAGCTATTCTAAACCCAGACTGTTCTGCAATAATGCACTGATGGGCTTTTCTTTTTATTGAACTTTTGTTCCGTATGTTAAGAGGTATCTTGAGAGACAAGAGAAAGGAGGTATCTTAAGAGACACGAGAAAGGACATGCAGTGCCCTGTAATTGGTTTTGTCAACTGCCTTTGCTATATTTTTAAATTGCTGTTTATCATATCGTCTGGTAAGACAATATTTTCATAGCATTAATTAATTTTGTTGAACACTTTTTCCTGTAATTTCGTGAATTCTGTAGAGATGTCAAGAATACCGGTTGTCTTTTCATCTTTAAGTACGTCATACACATGTCGAATTTTGATATTTGTTCACTACAGAGAGCTTCGATGTTCTGTTTATGTCGTGTAGTCATTTAATCGTTAGGCTTCAGTAACATTCTGTCTTGATCTCCGATAATTACAGACCGCCCTACGTTACAACTGGAATGCTCTAAATTTCCTTTAGGCTTCATCTTGTAACTCCATTTGGTGATATTTGCTTATCTCATTGGCAATCTCTTACCCCAGTTTGCTTTTTCTTGACTGCGTTTAACTGTAATTTTATTCCGATATTTTACACTTTTCAACATTTTCCATCCTGCTGCCTTTATTCCCTCTGCTGTTTTGCTTTATACCTTAATACTTTTGTTATTATTGATAGTGTCTTTTTATTCAGAAACAGCAAATTAATAAGAGTCAGCGGAGATGGACGTGATAATAGAAGAAGATGCTTTGCGGGAAGATGCAAGCAGCTTGGATGAAGAGGGGGAGTGTCTATGTACCCCAAATGAAAGCACCACGTCGACTGATAGGAGCGAAGCCACGCTCGAGGAAATCCGGCGACTTTTTGAGGAACATCGCTACGTTGGAGAAGAGTCTGCCTTCTACCAGCCAACTGACCTCGATCGCGTCACAGTTAAATTCATGATGGAAACTGGGGCTTGCTTCGTCGAGGAATTCTGGCCTATAACTACTATCTCTAAAGTAAAGGAAGTTTTATCAGAGGCGTTTGAAATTCCAACTTGCGTGATTGTTCTGACACTGAATGGAGAGATGCTGTCGGATGAGTCCTCGCTACAGTCACTGGGACTCAGTACTTCCCAAATTGCTATAATGGAAATTACTTCAGCGGATCCCTTTTACCCAGTACTACTGAGCAACGTTCCAGAGAAAATGAGAAACAAGCGCATCATTAGAGTTAGAGTCCAGGTGGAATACGGGGAATTCAAAGAGGTGAGAGTAATAATTGTCTGGAAGCTTGCAAAGAAACCGTTCCTCGGTGGTTTTCGGCATAAGGAAACCGCTGTCGAATACCACCACGCTTTCTCTCAGACACAACCTTTTCCGCAAAAGCCGTACAAGCAGAAGAACGACCGCGACACTCAGACAGCTTGGTGGCGAGACGAGCAGCAGATGACAGTGTGTGACAGGGCGACGCAGAACTACCGCAGGGATTACTACATCCCTTGGAAGGGCGACGTCATCAAGACGGCGAAGGAGTATGTGACGGCGGAGGAGCAGGAAAGGCGCCGAGACCTGGAGCGCAAGGTGCGCGTCATCCAGCGGTACGTGCGCGCGTGGCTTATCAGGAGGATGATCAGACGGGCCAGCGAGGAACAGCGCCGGCGCGTCGCCAGGGAGGCCGAGCAGGAGAGACTGCGGATCGAGGCCAGGGAGACAAGGATCAAGGCGGACATCGTTAAGAGCACCTTCCCGCGCAGGCGCGCCGACTTCGAGATGCTGTACTCCGCGGTGGAGCAGTGGCGGTCCGCGGAGGTCGACCGCATCCAACGGTCGCAAAAGGCCCAGGCCACCAAGTGCGCCGAGTACGCGCAGGTGCTCGAGAAGGAGGTGAAGAACCTATTCGAGATCGAGAAACAGAGGCTGTCCGTCAAGCAGGAGAGGCTGCGCAGAAAGGAGCTGGAAGTGATCGACAGGTGCGCCGAGCCCATCACCTGGACCGGCTACAAGGGGATGAAGGTGTCGATGGACACGTTGCGCAACCAGAGGGCGAGGGAACTGAGGGAGCTGTACTCGGCGCTGTGCCGCGAGGAGGCGCCGCTGGAGAGCCGCGTCGACCTGCTGATGGCCGTCAAGGACGCGCTGGTGGTGCACCGCGAGCCGCCGCTGGTGGACGACATCATCGAGCTGGTAGACCGCGAGTGCGACTTGCTGGTGCGCGGCCTGAACACCGACCAGCTGGAGGCGCTGAGGGCGCGCCTGCGCAGCCTCTTCCTGCAGCTCATGAAGACGCCAGAGTTCAACCCGGAGGTGGCTAAGTACTCGCTCGAGTACAGCTACAAGGGGCTGGAGTTCTCGCTCTCCCTGTGCGTGCGCTGCCAGAACTTGCTGCCGCGGGAGAAGTTTCTGCCTGGGAACCGCGACGAGCAGCTGCAGTTCTGCAGGTTGGTGGCACATTTTATCGTCAATTGTGTTCATTTACACTACTGGCCATTAAAATTGCTACACAAAGAAGAAATGCAGATGATAAACGGGTATTCATTGGACAAATATATTATACTAGAACTGACATGTGATTACATTTTCACGCAATTTGGGTGCATAGATCCTGAGAAATCAGTACCCAGAACAACCACCTCTGGCCGTAATAACGGCCTTGAAAAGCCTGGGCGTTGAGTCAAACAGAGCTTGGATGGCGTGTACACAGGTACAGCTGCCCATGCAGCTTCAACACGATGCCACAGTTCATCAAGAGTAGTCACTGGCGTATTGTGACGAGCCAGTTGCTCGGCCACCATTGGCCAGACGTTTTCAATTGGTGAGAGATCTGGAGAATGTGATGGCCAGGGCAGCAGTCGAACATTTTCTGCATCCAGAAAGGCCCGTACAGAACCTGCAACATGCGGTCCTGCATTATCCTGCTGAAAAGCAGGGTTTCGCAGCGATCGAATGAAGGGTAGAGCCACTGGTCGTAACACATCTGAAATGTAACATCCACTCTTCAAAGTGCCGTCATGCGAACAAGAAGTGACCGAGACGTTTAACCAATGGCACTCCATACCATCACGCCGGATGATACGCCAGTATGGCGACGACGAATACACGCTTCCAATGTGCGTTCACCGCGATGTCGCCAAACACGGATGCGACCATCATGATGCTGCAAACAGAACCTGCATTCATCCGAAAAATGACGTTTTGCCATTCGTGCACCCAGGTTCGTCGTTGAGTACACCATCGCAGGCGCTCCTGTCTGTGATGCAGCGTCAAGGGTAACCGCAGCCATGGTCTCCGAGCTGATAGTCCATGCTGCTGTAAACGTCGTCGAACTGTTCGTGCAGATGGTTGTTGTCTTGCAAACGTCCCCATCTGTTGACTCAGGTATCGAGACGTGGCTGCACCATCCGTTACAGCCACGCGGATAAGATGCCTGTCATCTCGACTAATAGTGATACGAGGCCGTTGGAAACCAGCACGGCGTTCCGTATTACCCTCCTGAACCCATCGATTCCATATTCTGCTAACAGTCATTGGATCTCGACCAACGCGAGTAGCAATGTCGCGATACGATAAACCGCAATCGCGATAGGCTACAATCCGACCTTTATCAAAATTCGGAAACGTGATGGTACACATTTCTCCTCCTTGCACGAGGCATCGCAGCAACGTTTCACCAGGCAACGCCTGTCAACTGCTGTTTGTGTATGAGAAATCGGTTGTAAACTTTCATCACGTCACCACGTTGCAGGTGTCGCCACCGTCGCCAACCTTGTGTGAATGCTCTGAAAAGCTAATCATTTGCATATCACAGCATCTTCTTGCTGTCGGTTAAATTTCGCTTCTGTAGCACGTCATCTTCGTGTTGTAGCAATTTTAATGGCCAGTAGTGTATGTAGAGGCAAATGAATCCGAACGAAGTTTTCACTCTGCAACGGAGTGTGCACTGATATGAACTTCCTGGCAGATTAAAACTATTTGTTGGACCAAGATTCGAACTTAGGACCTTTGCCTTTCGCTGGCAAGTGCTCTACAAACTGAGATACTCCAGCTCAACCTAGGTGGGAGACGAGGTACTGTCGGAAGTGAAGCAGTACCTCTTCTCCCACTTTCCAAACTTCATAGAAGCTCTCCTACGAACGTTGCAAGACAGGAAACACCTATCAGGCTGTGGATAAGCCATGTCTCCACAATATCCTTTCTTCCAGGAGCGTTAGTTTTGCAAGGTTCGAGATTCGAACTCCGGACCTTTGGCTTTCGATGGCAAGTGCTCTACCACATGAGCTGCTCCAGCGCGACCCGCGACGAGTCCTCAATGCTTTACTTCCGCAAATACTTCGTCTCCCACATTCCAAATTTCATAGAAGCTCTCCTGAGACCCTTTCAATACTGTAAACATCCAGTAAGCTGTGGCTAAGCCATGTCTCCACAATATCCTTTCTTCCAGGTGCACTAATCTTGCAATGTTCGCAGGAGAGCTTCTGTGAAGTTTGGAATGTAGGAGTCAAAGCACTGTTAAACGTAAAGCTGGGAGGATGGTTCGTGAGTAGTGTTTGCGTAACTCCGTCGGTAGAGCAATTTCCCGCGAAAGGCAAAGCTATAGAGTTCGAGTCACGGTTTGACACACAGTCTTAGTCTGTCATGAAGTTTCTCTTAGACTGTTTGCAGATGATGATGTCATCCGAATATGAAAACTAATTGCAGAATGTTTTAGACACGATGCCTGTATGGTGCGAAAAGCGGCAATTGACCTCAAACAATGAACGGTGTGAGATCCCCCACATGAATACCAGAAAGAAAGTTCTTTAAATTTCAGTTACACGATAAATTACACAAATTTATAGGATGTCAATTCATCCTAGAAATTGCAATTACTAAAACTTCTGTGAAGTGTGAGAAGTAGGAGGCAAGGTACTGGCGGAAGTAAAGCTGTGATGGTGGCTCGTGAGTAATGCTTGGGAAACTCAGTCGGTAGAGCAATTTCCATCACAAAGAGAACATTTTGAGGAAGCCGATCCAAAGACTGCATTTAATCTGAAGAACACTTAGAAGCCGAAAAAAATCTACTAAACAAACTGCTTGCGATAAGCCTGTCCGTCCCACTCATAAGTAGTGCTGCGCGGTGTGGGACCCTTGCCAGATAGGAATAACGGCGCACATCGAAAAAGTCCAAAGAAGGGCAACTCGTTTTGTATTGGCGCGAAATAGGGGAAAGAGTGTCACAGTTATAATACGAGAATTGGTGTAAAACTCATTAAAACAAAGACCTATTTCACTGCGACGGTATCATTATACGAAATACATCACTGGCCATTAAAAGTGCTACACCACGAAGATGACGTGCTACAGACGCGAAATTTAACCGATAGGAAGAAGATGCTGTGATATGCAAATGATTAGCTTTTCAGAGCATTCACAGAAAGTTGTCAACGGTGGCGACACCTACAACGTGCTGACACGAGGAAAGTTTCCAACAGACTTCTCATACACAAACAGCAGTTGACAGGCGTTGCCTGGTGAAACGTTGTTGTGATGCCTCGTGTAAGGAGGAGAAATGTGTACCATCATGTTTCCGACTTTGATAACGGTAGGATTGTAGCCTATCGCGATTGCGGTTTACCGTATCGCGACATTGCTGCTCGCGTTGGTCGAGATCCACTGACTGTTAGCAGAATATGGAATCGGTGGGTTCAGGAGGGTAATACGGAACGCCGAGCTGGATACCAACGGCCTCGTATCACTAGCAGCCGAGATGACAGGCATCTTATCCGCATGGCTGTAACGGATCGTGCATCCACGTCTTGATCCCTGAGTCGACAGATGGGGACGTTAGCAAGACAGCAACCATCTGCACGAACAGTTCGACGACATTTGCAGCAGCATGGACTATCAGCTCGGAGACGATGGCTGCGGTTACCCTTGACGCTGCATCACAGACAGGAGCGCCTGCGATGGTGTACTCAACGACAAACCTGGGTGCACGAATGGCAAAACGTCATTTTTTTCGGATGAATCCAGGTTCTGTTTACAGCATCATGATGGTCGCATCCGTGTTTGGCGACATCGCGGTGAACGCACATTGGAAGCGTGTATTCGTCATCGCCATACTGGCGCATCACCCGACGTGATGGTATGGGGTGCCATTGGTTACACGTCTCGGTCACCTCTTGTACGCTCTGACAGCACTTTGAACAGTAGACATTTCAGATATGTTACGACCCGTGGCTCTACCCTTCATTCGATCCCTGCGAAACCCTACATTTCAGCAGGATAATGCACGACCGCATGTTGCAGGTCCCGTACGGCCCTTACTAGATACAGAAAATGTTCGACTGCTGCCCTGGCCTGTACATTCTCCATATCTCTCACCAACTGAAAACGTCTGGTCAATGGTGGCCGAGCAACTGGCTCGTCACAATAGGCCAGTCACTACTCTTGATGAACTGCGGTATCGTGTTGAAGCTGCATTGGCAGCCATACCTGTACATGCCATCCAAGCTCTGTTTGACTCAATGCCTAAGCGTATGAAGGCCATTATTACGGTCAGAAGTGGTTGTTTTGGGTACTGATTTCTCAGGATCTATGCACCCAAATTGCGTGAAAATGTAATCACATGTCAGTTCTAGTATAATATATTTGTCCAATGAATACCCGTTTATGATCTGCATTTCTTATTGGTGTAGCAATTTTAATGGCCAGTAGTGTATCAATCGCCAACTGCCTCCATCTTTTTTTGACTCCCTCCTACATCGGAGGAACTATCCTAATATAATAACAGCTCGCACGGAAATATTTAGGTGTCCTTTTTTTCCCACGTGTAATTTGAGAATGGAGCGATGAATAAATACCCTGAAAGCGTTTTCGTGATCCCTTTGCTGAATACTTAAGTGTTAATTATAGAGTAGTCATGTAGGTTTAGATCTAGATGTACAAGTGTTGGACAGTATTATGGAATCACCGCGAGAAATGCATACCTGAACGTAAATGTAGATGCTAGCGAAGCTTGCAGGTTGTGCTGTTGTATTTGAGCACTAACAGCACCTATGCAATATCCTCGATACGTTGCAAATGTCAGTCGTGGTCAGAGCACTGTTCTATGTAGCTGTCATTGCACAGTGCCTGAGAGAAGTGAATTCGAACGTGGTCAAATTGTAGGTGCTCGTGTAGTGGGTGCTTCCGTAACCAAGGGATCCGAAGTGTGCGGTGTTTAAGAGGCACCATAACGAATACATACATACATAAAAAGCGGAAAAACAACGTCCGCTAAGTCACAATGCGGACGAAACTATCTGTTGAGTATCGCGACAGACGGTCATTGAAAAGGATTGGGATGAGAAATAACACTACTGGCCATTAAAATTGCTACACCAAGAAGAAATGCAGATGATAAACGGGTATTCATTGGACAAATATATTATATTAGAACTGACATGTGATTACATTTTCACGCAATTTGGGTGCATAGATCCTGAGAAATCAGTACCCAGAACAACCACCTCTGGCCGAAATAACGGTCTTGATTCGCCTGGGCATTGAGTCAAACAGAGCTTGGATGGCGGGTACACGATACCACAGTTCATCAAGAGTAGTGACTGGCCTATTGTGACGAGCCAGTTGCTCGGCCACCATTGACCAGACGTTTCCAATTGGTGAGAGATCTGGAGAATGTACAGGCCAGGGCAGCAGTCGAACATTTTCTGTATCTAGTAAGGGCCGTACAGGACCTGCAACATGCGGTCGTGCATTATCCTGCTGAAATATAGGGTTTCGCAGGGATCGAATGAAGGGTAGAGCCACGGGTCGTAACATATCTGAAATGTCTACTGTTCAAAGTGCTGTCAGAGCGAACAAGTGGTGACCGAGACGTGTAACCAATGGCACCCCATACCATCACGTTGGGTGATGCGCCAGTATGGCGATGACGAATACACGCTTCCAATGTGCGTTCACCGCGATGTCGCCAAACACGGATGCGACCATCATGATGCTGTAAACAGAACCTGGATTCATCCGAAAAAAATGACGTTTTGCCATTCGTGCACCCAGGTTCGTCGTTGAGTACACCATCGCAGGCGCTCCTGTCTGTGATGCAGCGTCAAGGGTAACCGCAGCCATGGTCTCCGAGCTGTAGTCCATGCTACTGCAAATGTCGTCGAACTGTTCGTACAAATGCTTGTTGTGAAACGTCCCCATCTGTTGACTTAGGGATCGAGACGTGGATGCACGAGCCGTTACAGCCTTGCGGATAGGATGCCTGTTATCTCGACTGCTAGTGATATGAGGCCGTTGGGATCCAGCACGGTGTTCCGTATTACCCTCCTGAACCCACCGATTCCATATTCTGCTAACAGTGATTGGATCTCGACCAACGCGAGCAGCAATGTCGCGATACGATAAACCGCAATCGCGATAGGCTACAATCCGACCTTTATCAAAATCGGAAACGTGATGGTAATCATTTCTCCTCCTTGCACGAGGCATCACAACAACGTTTCACCAGGCAACGCCGGTCAACTGCTGTTTATGTATGAGAAATCGGTTGTAAACTTTCCTCATGTCAGCACGTTGCAGGTGTCGCCACCGGCGCCAAACCTGTTTGATTGCTCTGAAAAGCTAATCATTTGCGTATCACAGCATCTTCTTCCTGTCGGTTAAATTTCGCGTCTGTAGAACGTCATCGTCGTGGTGTAGCAGTTTTAATGGCCAGTAGTGTAAGAGTACGACAGCTGTGGAAGGCGTTGCAGAATTGACTGTCGCACTAGAGAACCCTGTCAGTAGCAAAACAACAATAATGTGATTCCTTAACTAGGGAACTGTAGGGAGAGCTGGAATTCCGAAACCACTGATCAGTGACGCAAATGACCGTAACAGATCACCTTAAATTGTTAGTGTGTCGTTAAACTGAAACTCGTGTGTCATATTTATGTTCTTAGTTCTAAATACACGTAATACTTGGACATGTTTACGTAAACTTTATCAACCACAGCAGCTCAGATAAATGTGAAACAGTTAGTTATGCGACACTCATTGCTCGTCTTATGCAGGACATTTACACATGTCGACAGCCGCAACCTAACTATTAATACTAGCACGCTAGCTTATAACCATTGTTAACGGAGTGCGTAAGTTAGCTACAAATAAGCCATTATTTTGTTGTTCGAATAATACAGAAAACTATAGTTTATTAACTTACTTCCGTTGCCACCCTTGACGTCTCCAAGGGAGACAAGAGGGGTCATTCGTCTCTTCTTGTAATATTGGTTACAGATTTTAATTTCTTACGAACTTCTCAGCGATTGCCTACGATCCCACAAAGGTGCAGATTTAGCGTTGCCGAGCGCTATGTGAATTATTGTGGCCCTGATAATTTATTTTGATTGCACCGTTTTGAGAAGTTTTAATTTTGCCTTTTTCCTGATAATTTTTGTTGCTTCCTAACAGGATTTTCTCAGTCGTTCAAATTTTTTTCCTGTTTCAGATTGTCTTCTTCAGTGACAAACTAACATGACTAGTAATGGTACGTGGATAAAAAACTAGTTGAATACTCCGGATTTACTCACAAACAGGTCGTTGAATAAAAAAATGGTGGCATTCATGCTAATAATATAGAAACATGTACTAATGAAATATGCAAACAATTTCAGTATCAAAGCTATCTACCTAGAAAACATTAAGTGGATACCTATCAATCAGTTGAGGCACAATAAAGTTTGTGTAATTGCGGTGAAATTTAGTTCTTGCGGCTCTATACGTTCTCAGACTGGAGGATGGGAGATTACAGTATTAGCAGCCCATTGACGAAGAGGGGCAGCTCAAACTCAGAATGGATAATAGGGAAGGAAAAAGTTCCTCTCTTCTTCAAGGCAACCAACAGGGTACTAGCCTTACGTAATTTAGAGAGAAAATGTGATTTTTGGTCTACAGCATTTATACTCTGTCTTGCTGCTTAGTCAGCAAAACTAGGGATCATATAAACGCGCAGCCTCTTTTTTTAGAAACTTATTTTTACATTTTTTCGTTTTTCCTTAATTTGAATTTATAAATTAATTAATTCAATTTAAATCTTGAATTGCTGAGTAGAATAAGAGCTGAAATAACAGTGGAATTATCTGTACGATAAACATGATAAAAGATTCTTGGAAATAATAATGCTTGTATACATGATCACTTAACAGTATTGCTATACGGCATACGAGGAGATGAATTTGGAGAGTTTCCTGAACAATTAAAATTCAGAGTGAATTAATACTGCTTGGATGTTTTCATTTTAAACTATATATTTACAAAGATCTGTGCCGAATAAAATTCGTTATTATGTACTTTACGTAGTTGTTTCCCAGAAGGAAATCTAAAATATTATATATTATTAATAACTGGCTCCAAAAAATCAAGTTACAGTTTTTGAGTGATTTGTTTTGCCTCTAAGTCCACTGCTTCGTATAGAGGATGATTACGGGGTGTATCGCCAGTCATTCAGACAATGAAAAGGCGTTTTTGCTCAGTGTTTTGATGTCGGTAACCTTTGACTTCCAGGGACTCGTTGCAAAATAATTCATTCGGTTTGTTCTCCCAGTTACTTTGGTGATTGTCGGATAGAGAAAATACAAGTACATAACTACTGGTGCGAGAATACGGAATGTGTGACATGCTTATAGAGAAAGCGTGTCTAGGGACCCATGGTGCTCTTTGACACTCCTTTGCTCTCCGCCTCAAGGTTTCAGCTCTCACAAATGTAGGATAGTATGGGGTTTAAAAGATATGCGTAAGACATTTTTATAAACGTCTTTGACCCATCGCAGCTCTTATAAAGACACCATAGTTACAAAATGTTTCACAATTTTTGTGCAGACGGAGCTGCTGACAAACGAAACATTTTCTGCTGCCGATTTCAGTCTACAGTATCATCGTCAGACAATGGAGGATATACATAAGACAGATTTGACTCTCTTTGAGTTATATAAAACTTATTTTCTTCATACTATGAAACACGATAATGATGTTTTCTGCACATTGTTTAGGAATAAATTTACAAATTACACTCGATGTGTGAAGTACGTTGTTTGAAAGACGTCTACCTTCGGTGGATGGTATGTAGTTATTGTTGACGGGGCATTCACAAAACAGTTGTTTCGCTTATGATTATGTTGTGATGTACAACGTGCCGATTATTGGATTGGCACTAATCCCGTTTAACACGTGTTCTGTAGGTTCTGGTATTCGAACATACCTTTCACGGCGAGAATGCACTGTCTCACTGTATTAAGGCCGCGATTCTCGTAATCGTATATGTACAAGTACAGAAGTGCTGTGATGAGGTTGGTATCATAGCAACAAAAGCAGTCCGTTGCGTCGTTATGCCTTTCTTACAATACATCCTGAGGCACTATACACTAGGTCTGTACATGGCCGTCTGCAGAGTTTTTTCCAGGGAGGAAGACTGTAAAAATTTCCTTTTTTTATATTTAAGTTGGTCAGTTACGTGACATGTCATACCACAAGAACTAAAATTCAAGGTGATACAAAAAAACTCATTATATCCCTAGAAATAATGGTTATTCGCTCATTATATGAATAAAAACCCTTTATTCTAGATTCCGGGGGCAGGGGGGGGGGGGGTTGCGGCGGTGGGTGAGTGCCTCCTCTTGCCAGTCACCTCGCCCACGCACCACCAGCAGACAACTATGTGTATCACTCTGGTACGAACTGGAACACTGATTCATTCTGTGTTACTGCTTACTAGTAACTAACCGTGATGTTATAACTAACCGTGATGTGAGAAAAACCAGAGACAGAACAGAGCAGAATATGAGGCAAGAATCTTGCAACTGAGTTATCAGCAACGAGTACCACGGGTCAGTAAAAAAGTTTTTACTGACGAATGCTAACGACATTCCTCATTGCACGCATTTGCTCTGGTGTGCAGATAGAAATTTTCACTCAGTGCAGTACAGTCGCAGAGGTAGCTCAAACAATAACCATGAGACCTTCTGCCGACCGAATTTACACACATTCCTAATTGATGGAGTCATGAAAGATGAAGTCGTGGGCAGCATTTTTAGTTTTACTGTAGGAAAGCGAATGACCCGTCGAAACTCAATGTTCTGTAACAGCGGATCTGCTGGGTCGCAGTAGGCGAATGTGGCTCTGGTATTGCACAACGCGTTCCTGAACGATGCGCCTTAATTTTTGCTGATTAAAACACGACACGGAGGCCTCTAAAATTGCGTCTTGCATAGCGCTTACTCGTCGCTCACGAGCAAAGGAGCACCGGGGTTTTAGCTTGGAGGACGAAAGATCAGAATTTGGTGTTTCCTAAGTACTCACCTGTTGCCGGCCGATGTGGCCGTGCGGTTAAAGGCGCTGCAGTCTGGAACCGCGAGACCGCTACGGTCGCAGGTTCGAATCCTGCCTCGGGCATGGATGTTTGTGATGTCCTTAGGTTAGTTAGGTTTAACTAGTTCTAAGTTCTAGGGGACTAATGACCTCAGCAGTTATGTCCCATAGTGCTCAGAGCCATTTTTTGAACTCACCTGTTCCAACGAAAACATTTCCTGAGAATGGAAATAGCTCAGTTCGAAGGGCTAAAACCGAATAAATTTGGTTTTAAAAAACAGATATTTGTCTGTTACGCAACCCATGACCGTCATTAATCGGTAAAACTCTGCATGTGTGTACAATTAATATTTGAAGATTAACGAATCGAACGGCTACTGAAGCTGCAGTCGTCGCAGAAACAAGAGACATTTGTGATCAGCAGAGACTCATAAATGAGGTGTTCATTGCCAAGAAAATAACATTTGCTTGAAAAAAAAAGCAGTTGTTAAATCATGCAGTATTTACAAAGTCAATTTCCGAAGTAGGAGTTACTGTATCGTGGTACGTGCTTCCCTTATTCATCATAGAGGTGCAAATGTGGAGCTTTGATGAAGTGATTGAAAGACAGCCAAATGAAACGGTATGCACAGTTGAGAGAAGCAGTGTGTGTACACGCTACGTCGTTTTCAGTCCATTCGCACTATGGTAGTCCAGTATCCGAAGCCACAGTCATCACATTATACAGGGTGTTAGAAAAAGGTACGGCCAAACTTTCAGGAAACATTCCTCATACACAAAGAAAGAAAATACGTTGTGTGGACATGTGTCCGGAAACGCTTACTTTCCATGTTAGAGCTCATTTTATTACTTCTCTTCAAGTCACATTCCTCCCCATGAACCATGGACCTTGCCGTTGGTGGGGAGGCTTGCGTGCCTCGGCGATACAGATAGCCGTACCGTAGGTACAACCACAACGGAGGGGTATCTGTTGAGAGGCCAGACAAACGTGTGGTTCCTGAAGAGGAGCAGCAGCCTTTTCAGTAGTTGCAAGGGCAACAGTCTGGATGATTGACTGATCTGGCCTTGTAACAATAACCAAAACGGCCTTGCTGTGCTGGTACTGCGAACGGCTGAAAGCAAGGGGAAACTACGGCCGTAATTTTTCCCGAGGGCATGCAGCTTTACTGTATGATTAAATGATGATGGCGTCCTCGTGGGTAAAATATTCCGGAGGTAAAATAGTCCCCCATTCGGATCTCCGGGCGGGGACTACTCAAGAGGATGTCGTTATCAGGAGAAAGAAAACTGGCGTTCTACGGATCGGAGCGTGGAACGTCAGGTCCCTTAATCGGGCAGGTAGGTTAGAAAATTTGAAAAGGGAAATGGATAGGTTAAAGTTAGATATAGTGGGAATTAGTGAAGTTCGGTGGCAGGAGGAGCAAGACTTCTGGTCAGGTGACTACAGGGTTATAAACACAAAGTCAAATAGGGGTAATGCAGGAGTAGGTTTAATAATGAATAGGAAAATAGGAACGCGGGTAAGCTACTACAAACAGCTTAGTGAACGCATTATTGTGGCCAAGATAGATACGAAGCCCACACCTACTACAGTAGTACAAGTTTATATGCCAACTAGCTCTGCAGATGACGAAGAAATTGAAGAAATGTATGATGAAATAAAAGAAATTATTCAGATAGTGAAGGGAGACGAAAATTTAATAGTCATGGGTGACTGGAATTCGAGTGTAGGAAAAGGGAGAGAAGGAAATGTAGTAGGTGAATATGGATTGGGGCTAAGAAATGAAAGAGGAAGCCGCCTGGTAGAATTTTGCACAGAGCACAACTTAATCATAGCTAACACTTGGTTTAAGAATCATGATAGAAGGTTGTATACACGGAAGAACCCTGGAGATACTAAAAGGTATCAGGTAGATTATATAATGGTAAGACAGAGATTTAGGAACCAGGTTTTAAATTGTAAGACATTTCCAGGGGCAGATGCGGACTCTGACCACAATCTATTGATTATGACCTGTAGATTAAAACTGAAGAAACTGCAAAAAGGTGGGAATTTAAGGAGATGGGACCTGGATAAACTGAAAGAACCAGAGGTTGTACAGAGTTTCAGGGAGAGCATAAGGGAACAATTGACAGGAATGGGGCAAAGAAATACAGTAGGATAAGAATGGGTAGCTTTGAGGGATGAAGTAGTGAAGGCAGCAGAGGATCAAGTAGGTAAAAAGACGAGGGCTAGTAGAAATCCTTGGGTAACAGAAGAAATATTGAATTTAATTGATGAAAGGAGAAAATATAAAAATGCAGTAAATGAAGCAGGCAAAAAGGAATACAAACGTCTCAAAAATGAGATCGACAGGAAGCGCAAAATGGCTAAGCAGGGATGGCTAGAGGACAAATGTAAGGATGTAGAGGCTTATCTCACTAGGGGTAAGATAGATACTGCCTACAGGAAAATTAAAGAGACCTTTGGAGATAAGAGAACCACTTGTATGAACATCAAGAGCTCTGATGGAAACCCAGTTCTAAGCAAAGAAGGGAAAGCAGAAAGGTGGAAGGAGTATATAGAGGGTCTATACAAGGGCGATGTACTTGACGACAGTATTATGGAAATGGAAGAGGATGTAGATGAAGATGAAATGGGAGATACGATACTGCGTGAAGAGTTTGACAGAGCACTGAAAGACCTGAGTCGAAACAAGGCCCCCAGAGTAGACAACATTCCATTGGAACTACTGACGGCCTTGGGAGAGCCAGTCCTGACAAAACTCTGCCATCTGGTGAGCAAGATATATGAAACAGGCGAAATACCCTCAGACTTCAAGAAGAATATAATAATTCCAATCCCAAAGAAAGCAGGTGTTGACAGATGTGAGAATTACCGAACAATCAGTTTAATAAGCCACAGCTGCAAAATACTAACACGAATTATTTACAGACGAATGGAAAAACTAGTAGAAGCCAACCTCGGGGAAGATCAGTTTGGATTCCGTAGAAGTACTGGAACACGTGAGGCAATACTGACCTTACGACTTATCTTAGAAGAAAGATTAAGGAAAGGCAAACCTACGTTTCTAGCATTTGTAGACTTAGAGAAAGCTTTTGACAATGTTGACTGGAATACTCTCTTTCAAATTCTGAAGGTGGCAGGGGTAAAATACAGGGAGCGAAAGGCTATTTACAATTTGTACAGAAACCAGATGGCAGTTATAAGAGTCGAGGGACATGAAAGGGAAGCAGTGGTTGGGAAGGGAGTAAGACAGGGTTGTAGCCTCTCCCCGATGTTATTCAATCTGTATATTGAGCAAGCAGTAAAGGAAAGAAACGAAAAATTCGGGGTAGGTATTAAAATCCATGGAGAAGAAATAAAAACTTTGAGGTTCGCCGATGACATTGTAATTCTGTCAGAGACAGCAAATGACTTGGAAGAGTAGTTGAACGGAATGGATGGTGTCTTGAAGGGAGGATATAAGATGAACATCAACAAAGGCAAAACGAGGATAATGGAATGTAGTCGAATTAAGTCGGGTGATGTTGAGGGTATTAGATTAGGAAATGAGACACTTAAAGTAGTAAAGGAGTTTTGCTATTTGGGGAGCAAAATAACTGATGATGGTCGAAGTAGAGAGGACATAAAATGTAGACTGGCAGTGGCAAGGAAAGCGTTTCTGAAGAAGAGAAATTTGTTAACATCGAGTATTGATTTAAGTGTCAGGAAGTCGTTTGTGAAAGTATTTGTATGGAGTGTAGCCATGAATGGAAGTGAAACATGGACGGTAAATAGTTTGGACAAGAAGAGAATAGAAGCTTTCGAAATGTGGTGCTACAGAAGAATGATGAAGATTAGATGGGTAGATCACATAACTAATGAGGAAGTACTGAATAGGATTGGGGAGAAGAGGAGTTTGTGGCACAACTTGACCAGAAGAAGGGATCGGTTGGTAGGACATGTTCTGAGGCATCAAGGGATCACCAATTTAGTATTGGAGGGCAGCGTGGAGGGTAAAAATCGTAGGGGGAGGGGGAGACCAAGAGATGAATACACTAAGCAGATTCAGAAGGATGTAGGTTGCAGTAGGTACTGGGAGATGAAAAAGCTTGCACAGGATAGAATAGCATGGAGAGCTGCATCAAACCAGTCTCAGGACTGAAGACCACAACAACAACAACAACAACAAGTCACATTAATCATGGAATGGAAACACACAGCAACAGAACGTACCAGCGTGACTTCAAACACTTTATTACAGGAAATGTTCAAAACGTCCTCCGTTAGCGAGGATACATGCATCCACCCTCCGTCGCATGGAATCCCTGATGCGCTGATGCAGCCCTGGAGAATGGCTTTTTGTATCACAGCCAGCCACAATACGAGCACGAAGAGTCTCTACATTTGGTACCGGGGTTGCGTAGACAAGAGCTTTCAAATGCCCCCATAAATGAAAGTCAAGAGGGTTGAGGTCAGGAGAGCGTGGAGACCATGGAATTGGTCCGCCTCTACCAATCCATCGGTCACCGAATCTGTTGTTGAGAAGCGTACGAACACTTCGACTGAAATGTGCAGGAGCTCCATCGTGCATGCACCACATGTTGTGTCGTACTTGTAAAGGCACATGTTCTAGCAGCACAGGTAGAGTATCCCGTATGAAAGCATGATAACGTGCTCCACTGAGCGTAGGTGGAAGAACATGGGGCCCAATCAAGACATCACCAACAATACCTGCCCAAACGTTCACAGAAAATCTGTGTTGATGACGTGATTGCACAATTGCGTGCGGATTCTCGTCAGCTCACACATATTGATTGTGAAAATTTACAATTTGATCACGTTGGAATGAAGCCTCATCCGTAAAGAGAACATTTGCACTGAAATGAGGATTGACACATTGTTGGATGAACCATTCGCAGAAGTGTACCCGTGGAGGCCAATCAGCTGCTGATAGTGCCCGCACACGCTGTACATGGTACGGAAACAACTGGTTCTCCCGTAGCACTCTCCATACAGTGACGTGGTCAACGTTACCTTGTACAGCAGCAACTTCTCTGACGCTGACATTAGGGTTATCGTCAACTGCACGAAGAATTGCCTCGTCCATTGCAGGTGTCCTCGTCGTTCTAGGTCTTTCCCAGTCGCGAGTCATAGGCTGGAATGTTCCGTGCTCCCTAAGACGCCGATCAATTGCTTCGAACGTTTTCCTGTCGGGACACCTTCGTTCTGGAAATCTGTCTCGATACAAACGTACCGCGCCACGGCTATTGCCCCGTGCTAATCCATACATCAAATGGGCATCTGCCAACTCCGCATTTGTAAACATTGCACTGACTGCAAAACCACATTCTTGATGAACACTAACCTGTTGATGCTACGTACTGATGTGCTTGATGCTAGTACTGTAGCGCAATGAGTCGCATGTCAACACAAGCACCGAAGTCAACATTACCTTCTTTCAATTGGGCCAACTGGCGGTGAATCGAGGAAGTACAGTACATATTGACGAAACTAAAATGAGCTCTAACATGGAAAGCAAGCGTTTCTGGACACATGTCCACATAACATCTTTTCTTTATTTGTGAGAAATGTTTCCTGAAAGTTTGGCCGTACCTTTTTGTAACACCCTGTATAGATATTTGCTATGAGCTGGTGCTACTGTTGTATTTAGATTTGTACACAAATGCTGAGTTTAACAGATAAAAGACCTTGAATGTAGGCACAACAGAGACATCTCCATTTTTAAAATTATTCTCAGCGCTATGATAATGGATGAAACTGAAGAAATAAATTAAAATTTGAGCAGTGGTCAGCACTTGTATCCAGGCCTCCTTGCTTACTAGGCAGGTGTGCCAACCACTACATCACCACAGCATTATAGTTAAGAAAATTGCACGGACTACCCTCCTCGAATGTCCTCCCTAACACGAACTTCAGTTCACATCTTCGGCTTATTTATATCAGATCTATAATTCTCATTGCGTTTTAGCCATTGAAACTGAGATACTTCCTTTTGTAGGTATGACACGGAAGCTGTCATCTGGAAAGCCCTTATCCTTTACCTTGCTCTGCACCTGTAGCGCTGTAACATTGAGCTTGGTGAATCAACATCATGAGAAAGCCCACAGTCTGTTCTGGATGATGACAGATGAAAACCTGCAAACACAAATCAGTATGACAGGACTTTTGGGACGCTGAATATCCGAGTGTATCCTCGCTCCTACACCGTCCGCCGAAAAAGTTCCGAGACTGATGTTGTTCATGGCATATTAGTAACTATGGTGCCAGGTTGAACGAACAACAGCTGTGCATTTGACTAGTCAATTGTGAGGAGGTAGTGTTAAGTAGTGGACATACGGCCGTGGTGTGTCAACGTTGCTGTGTCACAAATCTTAGTTGAGGAACATTTCTAAATCAAGTGCTCCAGACATTCGCCAGAATGTTTTGAAGAAGAGAAAAGTGTGTGCAATGTTTGTGCATAAGGCGTTGACTCCCGAACAGAAACATTGAAGCAGGAACCCTTACTGCAGCTTTCCTGAAATGCGAAATGCGTAGAATTCTTTTCTGTAAAAGATCATCGCGGATGACGAGACTTGGAGCTATCAATACGAATATACCACAGAACGGGAGAGTGCAGAAATTCACATGAAGGGTCAACGCCTTGACGATAAAACTGATGTTGAAGCCAATCTGATGCGCAAGCTGTACAACATCCCAAAAAAAGACTTTCCTGAGAGTTTGACATGATTGTATGGACGTTCTGTGCATTGTCCTCAGTTGGGGGGAAGACTGTGTGGAACATCTGAAACGTTAAAACCACCATGTTAACTTCTTTTTCTTTTCTATTAATCCATTCTCGAAGTTCTGCGCATAGGGACACCTGTAACACTAACCCCCCTCAGATTTAGTTGTAAGTTGGCACAGTGGATAGTCCTTGAAAAACTGAACACAGATCAATCGAGAAAGCATGAAGAAGTTGTGTGGAACTATGAAAAAAATAAGCAAAATATACAAACTGGGTAGTCCATGCGCAAGATAGGCAACATCAAAGAGAATTGGAGCTCAGGAGCTCCGTGGTCCCGTGGTTAGCGTGAGCAGCTACGGAGCGAGAGGTTCTTGATTAAAGTCTACCCTCGAGTGAAAAGTTTAATTTTTTATTTTCAGACAATTATCAAAGTTCGGGCACTCACACATAATCAACTTCGCTCTCCAAAATTCCAGGACATGTTCAGATTTGCTTGGACATATTTAGGATTTAACGGTCTACACAAGGAAAAAATTGAAAACGTTAAAAACATACGTTTTGACAGAGCGCAGGGAAAACTGTGCGACTGTGAAACTGTTGCATTCATTTGTTGCAGTTTATGTGACAAACTATTATGTTTTCATCACACTTTTGGGAGTGATTATCACATCCACAAGAAAACCTAAATCGGGCAAGGTAGAAGAATTTTTTTACCCATTCGCCAAGTGTACAAGATAGGTGGGTCAACAAAATATTCCTGTCATGTGACGCACATGCCGTCACCAGTGTCGTATAGAATATATCAGACGTGTTTTCCTGTGGAGGAATCTGTTGACCTATGACCTTGCGATCAAATGTTTACGGTTCCCATTGGAGAGGCACGCCCTTTCGTCTACTAATCGCACGGTTTTGCGCTGCGGTCGCAAAACACAGACACTAAACTTATTACAGTGAACAGAGACGTTAATGAACAAACGGACAGATCGTAACTTTGCGAAAATAAAGAAAGTAAAATTTTCACTCGATGGAAAACTTGAACCAATGACCTCTCGTTCCACAGGTGCTCACGCTAACCACGGGACCACGGCGCTCCTGAGCTGAAGTTGACCTTTATGTTGCCTATCTTGCGCATGGACTACTCAGTTTGTGTATTTTGCTTATTTTTTTCATAGTTCCACACAACTTCTTCCTCTTTTCTCGATTGCTCTGTGTTCAGTTTTTCAAGGCCTATCCACTCTGCGAACTTGGAACTAAATCTGAGTGGGGTGCGATGGTGAGGTTCCCTTGTAAGACACCTGAAAACATCACATAACTGTCTTTTCGATCTGCATAGTGCAAAGTTTATGTTATGATTATTTAATTACGAGGTAATACAGGACAAATAAACATGCACAGTTCAGTATCGCGCTATGGAGCGCCACCAAAATGCTTACCTTGTGATGCAACACCCTTCATGGGTGGCAACTACTATCTGGACTAGGGTGATTAACGTGTCGTAGAGGCTATCAAAGATATTTCTCTGAAAAATTATTAATAATTAACTGTAATTTATTTGTGATTTTATGCATGTTGCGAGGATGGACGAGAGATGTCAAACAGATGGTGATGATACCGCGGTATTGAAGTACTGTCCATAAATTATGAAGATCGTAATTGTTAGTGTTATAACAAGAATCGATACCAACTCATGGACGTCTCAGAGTTGGCAACGCAATTGCAAGTTTCCATCAGGTGCCGGAAGCCACCGTGTGGGATCCTGTGGAACCAATGGAGCACACCCACTAAGCCGGGTCTCCAGCGGCTCTGGACTACGGGCTCTCTCTGCTGCCGATGTTAACAAAAAATTTGTTACACTACCATTCGTCATAGAGCGCCGTCGTACTAGCGTGCGTTAGTGATCTGCGGAGGCTACTGTAA
The DNA here is from genome assembly GCF_021461385.2 of Schistocerca piceifrons. Lineage (NCBI taxonomy): Eukaryota > Metazoa > Arthropoda > Insecta > Orthoptera > Acrididae > Schistocerca > Schistocerca piceifrons. The sequence goes on along the minus strand of NC_060139.1, from coordinate 969,618,727 downwards.
TGCCGATGTTTGGAGGTGGATTTTCTCAAAAATGTTCAAATGTGTGTGAAATCTTATGGGACTTAACTGCTAAGGTCATCAGTCCCTAAGCTTACACGCTACTGAACGTAAATTATCATAAGGACAAACGCACACACTCATGCCCGTGGGAGGACTCGAACCTCTGCCGGGACCAGCCGTGGATTTTCTGCTGGACATTTGATTTTATTCGTGTTCTGTTTCGGCAGTCATAAGCCTCAATCCTTTTCCGAGTCACCATCGTGAGATGAGAACATGGCGGCATAGTCTTAAGTTAGAAAAACTTCTTTTTTTTCTTTCTTACTTTCTTCGGAAGCCGTGATAAAGTTCTTTGACTTTATTTATGCCTGTCTGGCGGGAACAAGTCATAATGACAAAAGCCAGACTTCCTAACGTTTTTAAACCGAGTCCTTTGATTGTCACTTTAGAATCTTTTTAAAACTTTCTCGAACATTTCATTGTTCGGGAAGGGCCTAAGAGCAACGGCTGCCTGTGCTTTTTCAGTCACCCTGGTTGTTTCAGCGACACACGCATTTTTAACAGGCGCCGGAAATTGGTCAGTTGTCTCCACTTCATAAAGAACTGACTCTCAACACTGCGTCCAGGGGAGGTTTGTAAACTTTTTTTGCAAGAGACACTCAGATACTGACAGCTGGTGAGTACACACATTTCTGATGGAACGTGGTGTTGGATTTTAAGTAGGGTTGAGATCCTATGAGTTATGTCACGTTCAAACCTGTTGATATCAGCACCCCCAAGTATAGCGATTGATATTATTTCACTTGTTTTCATTTTTGAACGGTAAATTTAATTTTTTTCGAGTGGAACTTAGAATCATGAATTCGAAATGTTGTGCGCTCTTGTAATGAAACTTGTAGCTAATTTTCAGCAGTTCTTTCTCGTAATTCTCACAGATGCAGCTAGGTACACATAGCATCAGTTCGTTTGCTCTAAATTCAGTGTTGAGCAAGGTGTATGATTTTTCCTGCCATTGTATCGGACACCACGTGGCCATTCCAACTTCAACTGTAACTACTTAGTTTGAAAGGTCTCAGGCCCACGAGCCTATCGAACCCCATTACTCGTGGTACAGAGTGAATTATCCGCGGCTCCTTGGAATTTATTGCAATTTGGGATTATGGGCTGTCCACTTTTATTGGCTTGTACCTTTCTGGAATATCCATGTAGGTTTTTTTTTCTAGTAGGTAATTCTCTCAGACTGATCCATCCGTCCTTTATATGTACGTAAGGGATTGATGTAAAATAAGTTTTGTCTGTGTTTTTGCCTATGTCTTATCCATTAGCAAGGTGTGTAATAATTCACCAGTTTCTGAACGAAGCCACCTTGTCATTTAAGGTAGTACCGTTTCCTTTCCCTCAGAGAGCATAAAGTAATGATATGTAAAACACTCTCGGTTTTCTTGCCGCGTCAGTTCGGGATAAAATCTCAAGCTTTCGACGATAGTCTCCATCGACATCATCAGGAGCAACTGCCTGTCGTCACTGCTGCTGTGGCGGCCTTATGTAGCCTGTGGACGGCTTGTGATTGGTTGGCGATTACGTACTGCTGTCGCAGACGGTGTCAATGTGTGCGCTGTTGGAGCCACCGCTTCTGTTGGAACGTAAACCTTGGAAGGAATGTCTCTGCTGCTTCTCTGCATGGAGCGCTCGTTTCCATGCACCGCTCAGGTACGAATAGTATCCGCTATCACGGTTAAAGTTCTTCTCGCTCATCCTTATTTCAACAGCCTCCTTAATAACAGAATTGCAGTATGTGGAAGCATGGACAAAATTTTTGTTTCATCGAACAGTATTTTATGGTTGTTTGCGAGGCTGTGTTCCGCAATTGCCGATTTCTCTAGTTTTCTATTTTTAATATGCCGTTGGTGCTCTGCACAGCGGTTGGAAACGGTACGAATGGTTTGACCTATATAATTGCTTCCACACTCACAGGAGATATTATAAATTCCAGGAACCCTGAGGCCGAGATTGTCCTTAACAGGGTGCATCATCTCCTTAACTTTCTTAGGAAGGACTCTTCCTATTTTGCTGGACATAGCGCCACAAAAAGGAAGAACCTCAATCGGTGTTTCATCCTGTGAGTGTGCAGCATTTTCACGTTTCCTTTTCTTGGAGAACGCTGCCTTTATTTATATCGCGTGCACCATAGCCATTCTTTCGAAACACGTACTTCAGATGGTTAATTTCGGACTCCAAGTGGCCCTCGTCAGAAACTGTATTTGCTCTATATACTAACGCATACCGACGCATAACGATTTATACCTTAACGCACAGAGTTTCCATAACACTGTTTAAAAGAGAGCCGTTTTGAACTCTTTGGTATACAGAGAAAAAACTGTTTCTGACGAGGACCACTTGAAGTGGAGGAAATTGGCACCTAATGAAATCGATTTCTTCAAAACGTTTGAAAGCAATAGGTATTGTATAAATCAAAATTATAAACAATTCAATAAATCTAAAACTTTAAATATGCGTAACGACGTTTGTTACTGTTAAGAGGAACCACGGATATTTGTGGCGTAGTAGGACGTAACAGTTACATGAAAATCATCAATCATTACAATTATAGAACAAAACACTGAGATCATCAGTCACTGCGTTTACAAATTTCTACCAACAAGGCTGTATTTCGACATGCACCGTATTCCAGCAGCTAGAAGGGTTGCAGCTTCGGGGTTGTTTGTACAAATGTTTAAATGTAATAACATATTGTCAGTGTTTTGTACTATAATTTGTTTTAATGACTGATGATCTTGATTTAAGTATTACCTGCTACTAGGCCATAATATCAGTGGTTCCTCGTAGTAGTAATAAGTGTCCCGTCTCTCTTCCTTCCTCATTTTAAAGTTATATATACATAATACTCAATTTATAATTTAATTTTGCCGTGTACTATTGCTCTTAACGATTTAGGTTGATATTTATTTACTGAGCTGTTCCGGAGTGTGGCAGTTTCCTATGTTCAAATTCCAGCAGCTTTGAGTGCCGCAGCTAATACCTTGGAGGTACAGATTTCGTCCCTTTTATTAACAATATTGTTTACTCGAATATATAGAAAGCAAATAATATGTGTAGTTTTTAATGAGCATTTGTCAAATAACGATAGTTTAAATTTATCTGTTGGCCTTTGGCGTTGATCTTGTCAAATAACGATAGTTTAAATTTATCTGTTTGCCTTTGGCGTTAATCATTTAGCCAGAGAAGTGAGTAATGACAGACTTGGTATACAATATTGTTTATACAACATAGCCATATTACATTACGCTAACAGTGTTAAACTTTATACGTTCAACGCAGTTCAGGTATTACCTTCTCACGACGGATCCTTTATGGCTTATTTGTAACTGTAGACCCAGTTCCTGCAGAAACAGGTCAATACTAACAGTTCGCTGTGGACAGCTGCTCAGACAGGTCTGTCACAGATGTAGGTTGGGGAATTCCTACTCTGACCAAAGCCCTGTGAAAATTGCGCGCTTATCTGCCGTAACGCGAACACCCAAGTATCACATGGCTGAGACATGGAATCTCAGCTCGTTGTACTGAATTTTCATCCTATGAAAATGTGAAGGATAACAGTCATGTTCTAGCCAGATGCGCATTAAAGTAAAGGTGTGACGCCTATTTAAAAAAAAAAAGATATCTTCATTTGTGGAAACTTTTTTTTTTGGCAGGGAGGGGGGGGGGAGAGATGTTCGGCTGCATTGCGGCGTAGTGTCTTCCTTTGGACTGCAGTGAGATCTGCCACATCTGCTAACATTCTTAAAAGTTCTTTTTTTTTGCCACGGTTGACCAATAGTCACAATTTGTTTCGCTAGGCGGTCCACCAACTCGTTATATGAGACACCAGAGTGGACCTTCATACATAATAATTGAACAGGTTTATGTCGGTTTTCTCACTGGTGGATTGACTGAATTACATCAAGCACTTGTCGGACAGTGTTGGAGTTCCATTGCTGTTTTTCTAGGTTTTCCAGGGCACACCTCGAAACCGTGACAATAAGTACGTCGTCGAACTGGTTTGTCCCATGTCCAAGGGTCACACACCGAGGTAGTGATTCCCCACAGAAGTAACCCCCCCCCCTCTCATTTCGGAGCTGCCGGTGAATAGTTTGGGCGAGGACAGCAACGTCGATGCAATCAGATGGGAGATGCCAGTAGGAGAAGTGAATAACGGATCCTACCCTCCGGGTTGACAGAAGATATTGGGCTGATAATTCAGTGCTTTGTATTTCTAGCTGAATGTAGAAAGCTGAGAGTCTTTCAGTATGAGGGGACCATACAGCTCTGCTATCTGTAACTCTGAACTAGTATGGGTTATTGGAAGAGTTTTAGGAAAGTGTGGTTTGTCTGTAAAGCTGACTGCATATAGAACACTACTGCGACCCATTCTTCATTACTGCCCGAGTTGTTGGAATCCTCACCAGGTCGTATCAAACGAAGATATCGAAGCAATTCACAGGTGGGCTATTACCGATAATCGACCAACAAGCAAGTGTTGGCTCTGGCTCTGAGCACTATGGGACTCAACTGCTGTGGTCATTAGTCCCCTAGAACTTAGAACTACTTAAACCTAAGTAACCCAAGGACATCACACACATCTATGCCCGAGGCAGGATTCGAACCCGCGACCTCAGCAGTCGCACGGTTCCTGACTGCGCGCCTAGAACCGCGAGACCACCGCGGCCGGCAAGCAAATGTGTTACAGAGACACTTAAGGAACTCAAATGGGAATCCCTGAAGGGAGGGCGACTTACTTATCGAAGAACGCTGAGAAAATTTAGATAACCGGTATATGAAGTTGACCTCGGACGATCCTATTACCGCCAATGTACATTTCGCCCAGGGACCATGAAGATAAGATAAAGCTCGTACGGAGCCATAAAGACAGTCATTTTTCGATCGCTCTGTTTGGAAGAAAAGGGAAATGTCTAGTAGTGGCACAGGGTATCCTCCGCCACGCAACGTATGATGGGCTGAGGAGCATCTATGTACACTGCTGTCCATTAAAATTGCTACACCATGAAGAAATGCAGATGATACAGGGGTATTCATTGGACAAATATATTATACTAGAACTGACATGTGATTACATTTTCACGCAATTTGTGTGCATAGATCCTGAGAAATCAGTACCAAGAACAACCACCTCTGGCCTTAATAACGGCCTTGATACGCCTGGGCATTGAGCCAAACAGAGCTTGGATGGCGTGTACAGGTACAGCTGCCCATGCAGCTTCAACACGATACCACAGTTCATCATGAGTAGTGACAGGCGTATTATGACGAGCCAGTTGCTCGGCCCTCATTGACCAGACGTTTTCAATTGGTGAGAGATCTGGAGAATGTGCTGGCCAGGGCAGCAGTCGAACATTTTCTGTACCCAGAAAGGCCCGTACAGGACGTGCAACATGCGGTCGTGCATTATCCTGATGAAATGTAGGGTTTCACTGGGATCGAATGAAGGGTAGAGCGACGGATCGTAACACATCTGAAATGTAACGTTCACTTTTCACAGCGCCGTCAATGCGAACAAGAGGTGACCGAGACCTGTAACCAATGGCTCCCCATACCATCACGCCAGGTGGTACGCCAATATGGCGATGACGAATACACGCTTCCAATGTGCGTTCACCGCGATGTCGCCAAACACGGATGCGACCATCATGATGCAGTGAACAGAACCTGGATTCATCCCAAAAAATGACGTTTTGCCATTCGTGCACCCAGGTTTGTCGTTGAGTACACCATTGCAGGCGCTCCTGTCTGTAATGCAGCGTCAAGGGTAACCGCAGCCATGGTCTCCGAGCTGATAGTCCATGCTGCTGCAAATGTCGTCGAACTGTTCGTGTAGATGGTTGTTGTCTTGCAAACGTCCCCATCTGTTGACTCAGGGATCAAGACGTGGATGCACGATCCGTTACAGCCATGCGGATAAGATGCCTGTCATCTCGGCTGCTAGTGATACGAGGCCGTTGGTATCCAGCTCGGCGTTCCGTATTACCCTCCTGAACCCACCGATTCCATAGTTTGCTAACAGTCATTGGATCTCGACCAACGCGAGCAGCAATGTCACGATACGATAAACTGCAATCGCGATAGGCTACAATCCGACCTTTATCAAAGTCGGAAACATGATGGTACGCATTTCTCCTCTTTACACGAGGCATGACAACAACGTTTCACCAGGCAACGCCGGTCAACTGCTGTTTGTGTATGAGAAATCGGTTGGAAATTTTCCTCATGTCAGCAGGTTGTAGGTGTCGCCACCGCCGCCAACCTGGTGTGAATGCTCTGAAAAGCTAATCATTTGCATATCACAGCATCTTCTTCCTGTCGGTTAAATTTCGCGTCTGTAGCACATCATCTTCGTGGTGTGGCAATTTTAAAGGCCATTAGTATAGATAAGGTTGTAAACGCATGTAGTGTCGTGGATGAAACAGTTAAGATGCTGAAGGAGAGGATAAGCGGTATGTGTAGTCAAATAATAATCATGCCTAATGTCGTAGGCATTGCTGTGACTAACGCCACCTACTGGTGAAATGCGGATGTTCAAATGCGGATGTCAGTTGGGCACTCCTAGTGTCGTAGCGTAGTAAGTGTCAAGATACTCTGTATTGATTTTAATGTACATGTTATTCGCTTTACTACGTTTCCGCAATGTTCCCTCTCAATATTTTGTCTTTTATCCCGCGTTTCACGTCACAGATCCGGTGATGGTGTTCCCCCGAAACGCATCGCGAGATGATAAAATATAATTACTTCGGCAATCGATACGAGTGTTTTACCATTAAATACCTGTATTTTTTTTAAGTGCGATGGAGCCCGTTTTCTGCGGAGTGAGTCGCTTGCTGTCGCAGGTCGTGCCGATGGTTGGAGAAAGCGTCGCTTTCGAGGACGGACCTCACTCCGTACAGCTTCATGCTGCGGGCCTTGCGGAGAGATGAGAAACGTCGCCGCTGTTTCTCTTCTGTGGCCTTCATCATGCAGGTACAGTAGCAAGTTAATATTCTCCAGAATATGATCCTCCTGCGCTGCCAATGTTCCGTCCACTCTTCAGGCTTCCCTGGAACTGAGCAAGGCAGAATTGCTTGGGAACCGCGTCGTATAAACTGGCACCTCCTCAGTCTTCTCGAAACTGTACTTTTTCAGGCTGATTTTGATTTAAGCTGCGAGAGAGTTAAATCTGGTGATCCGTGTGCGGCTCATGTTGGTGCCGTTGGTAGGTTGCCATCACGTAATAGGGATAGTGGCGTCTCGTTTTCTTCTTCTGTTACTGGCGCCACTACATTTGCTTGCGTTGTCTGTCCGCGAGTGGCAGCAGCAGCGTCTAACGATATCTAGTACCCGTAGTATCTTTGGAAGGGCGTGAGGTGTTTTCCGGGTGGAGTGTGTCAGGAGTATGGTTGGGACGGAGCAGCAGAGAGGTCTGGCAGCGCGAGGACATGCCGAGATCGCTGGCGGCACGCAGCCAATGCCGGATCGAGGGGCTATGGTTGTGAGGGCCACAACCTCGTTGTCCACCGGACCCACCACGTTGACTTGAGTTGAGTGAACCTCCACTATTTTGTGATCACGCTATTTGTTCGTGCGTTGCTGCTTGCAGGGTCGCCGAGAGGCGAACAGCAAGAAGTGCAGCGTGTCGAGTTGGTGGAATCTATTAGCCATCTTCTAATGGCTGTTATTAGTTTTGGATTTTGTGTTATTATTTGGTGAAGTGCAACCAGCGGGATTTTACTGCCTAGTGGCCGCTAACGCCCCAGTTACCTGCCCTGGGGTTAGCGTATTTTTGCGGCAGGGTACTTTTCCTCGTCTCGCCGATGCTGTCTGGCATGACGTGTAGTTCGATAGTCTCCTTGACTGCGGTGTGGATTGTGGTTTCTTTTGTCTACTTTGGTTGTAGTGGTTCCTTCTGCATTTCGATGTTTTAAATACCGGATTCTGAAGACGCAGTGCTGTCTGTCACTCCGCCCTCGCTTGAATTATTCCATCGTTGTACTGGTTATCACACGTTAGGTGGATTTTGTAGGAGCAATGATCGACGTTTAAATTGTCCCTAGTTTGAGTTGCCATCCTGTTAGGTGAGCATAACTCTTGGCTGCCTGTCTCCCCGCTTACGCAGCTGTAGGGACTTTTCTCAGGTCGATCCTTGGAGCACGGTCTGTGGATCACTCCCCTTTTTTTTATTTGGTCTGATAGTGTTAATTGTTTGAAAATAATATTTTGTTTAAATTATTCCTATTGCTTGTGGCCTGCAGCCGACAAATAATTTTGAATTCTTTCTTAATAAGGCCTTCAGCCGCCAGTGTAGCTTGTGTTACTGTCATAATTTTAAAATGATTGTTTAAAAAAATTATTTCCTTACATAAAGCGTATGTGTTAACTGTGCAACCAACGGTAACTGATTAGGCCCCGTCCACACCTTTTCCTGCTTTCTGTAAGACCCACGTTTCAACTGGGCAGTAGGATGATTGAAGAAGCGAGCGACGTTGCGTTTGACGAGTGTCTCCTCCACAGCTGGTGACGTGTGACTGTACGCATTATCATGATGGAGCATTCAGGTATCAGCAATCTGCCTTCGGCGGCGTCGGATAGTAATCCCCAAATGTTCGAGCTCATGTAACACTCAGCACCTTGTCTTTTGGTCTCAGGATTGTACGAAACATCTGTTTTGTCGCGCCATCCAAAAGATTTGGACTGATCTCCAAACATTCCAGTAGTTCACGAAAATTCGTGACACGTTGTTTCTTCGGCTTGCCCCTTAAAAAACCTTTGGTACTATTTCCACACACATGTTGCACGTATACTAATCATCATTGACAATTAACTACACTGTGGATTCCACTAACTCCAGCTCTTACGCTATCAAATGAATATTTAACCGACGATAACAGTCCAGAATTTCTCTGACTTGAGGCACATTTTCATCAGTTCGGGTCGATGTCGTATGCCCAGCGATGTCTTGATCTACAACGTATTCCCAGTCATCTCTGAATTCTCCACGACACACAAAACCACTGGACATATCTTTGTCCTTCTAAGTCTTGCCTATCTTATCGGAAATCATTGTAGGAAATTTGTTCATTTCAGTAAAAAATGTGATCGAACAACGTTGCTTCGTTGTTCGTTATATCTTGACTTTCAACACGAGCAATTCTTACACTAGTAATCTACACATTGCATAGACTCGGAGCCAACGGGTCCCAGTCTTCTAGAATGCAAGACATACGCCAACACCGTTCCTGGCCATACGACCGCCTAAAAACCCTCTTTCCCTTTGTCCGGGATAACCCATTCCCGCCATTTATTGGACACATGCTCTAACACGAATTTTAAGATACGAAGTGATTAACAGATTTGCCGTTGAACAAGCAGCACAATGTGCTCATTAGCAGAGAAAGAACCTGATGCCAAAAATCAAATATATTGATGTAAATAAATGACTGGCATTTCAAAGCAATGCAAACAAAGCATTGTAGCGAAACAGTTACCATCACCTGAAACGCAGGGTGTCTCAAAAAGATTCATCTGATTTCACAAGACTGTATATTCTTCATGAATTAAGATAGAAACGTCGGGTGAATTGTAACTTGGGCAATGGACTTCAAAGTTTTTGTTTTCAAAAGAACAGACCAGTTTTACAAGGTTTTTTTACACGTATGCACATACAGTCTTGGCATATTTTTTACATCTGAGTTTGGAATCAAAATTTTCATTTAGCTTCCAGAAATATTGAAAGGGTTCTCCACCGGAAGCACGAAAAACATCCAGACGAGAGTCAAACTCATCCGTTATTTTTGTGAGTGTACCCGGAATTATTGTATTCACTGTTGTTGGTATGCGAGTCTTCAATTCATCCAAAGTTGGCAGAAGGGGAGGACATACACACCTACACAACCACTTGAACTGGCAGCTTACAACTAGCGCTACGATAAAATTTTAGTTTCCATGTGCAAAATCAAAACTCCCTCCAATTTTCCATCATCATTGATTTAGAAACCGGATGAATCTTTTTGAGATAGCCTGTGTCTGCGTGGCACATCATCGAATGAAACAAGCGCAAAGGTTTGTCATTTGCTTCGATCCGAGTCTTTGTACTTTTACGGAACTAACTAGACTTGCCCGATGTCAATGAATTTTCTTGCTACGTGCCTGGCGAAAGCGTGGGTTGGAGCGGAAGATACTGTCTGCAGGTTGTAAACCACAACTGAGGCGGTTAAAAGCAAAGGGCAGTAAGCGACAAAACCATGATTCTGAGAAAAATAGCTTCGAAGGTTATATCACATTTTAAACGGTATGTTCGTTTGTTACATTGTCTTCAATAACCATTACATGCAGTTGTTATTAATGAAGCTGTACATAAAAGATCAATGAATTAAATTCAGGATGTTGTGCTCAGTTACGTTTTTACCAATAACCTTGTTAGCATGTGAATTTTAAAATTTTCCCGGTGAATTGAGTGTTCAAACAACTGGGCACCTGCCAGTCATCTTCAGGTGAGCCGTCGCAGACTGTCGACAACGTCCTCCGTTCCGCAATACATAGCGTACTGTAACTATTCTGCGCATGCGTCGAAAACTTGATAGTTGAACCACACTGCCCGCCGGCAGCGCCCTCGCTGGTGGAATAGCGGAACTCAGTCGCCCTCTGCGTTGCTGTTTGCCACGGCCGTCGACGCACTCTGTCGTGTTCGATTTGAGCAAATCGTGGAGATGGTGGGATTCCATGCACTGTCCAGCTGGTAGCCGCTGTCACGGTGTAACAGATTTTCCGCCAGTTGTATTTCTACGGATTCTTTAATAATGGAGTCCCAGAAAGACTTTGCTGTGGACAAAATCATTGTTTTCTCATACTCCATTAAATGTCCAGTAGAAATACAATGTTCAGCAATAGCGGACTTGCTTGGCTGCCAAAGGCGGGTGTAACGTTGATGTTCAGTGCAGCGTTCTTTCACGGTGCGTGTGGTTTGACCTATGTAAGCCATACCACATTGGCACGGTATCTTGTAAATTCCGGCCATTCGTAATAATAGATTGTCCTTAACTGATCCCACAAAATCTGTTAAACCGTGACAGCGGCTACCAGCTGCACAGTGCATGGAATCCCATCATCTCCACGATTTGCTCAAATCGAACACGACAGAGTGCGTCGACGGCCGTGGCAAACAGCAACGCAGAGGGCGACTGCATTCCGCTATTCCACCAGCGAGGGCGCTGCCGGCGGGCAGTGTGGTTCAACTATCAAGTTTTCGACGCATGCGCAGAATAATTACAGTACGCTATATATTGCGGAACGGAGGACGTTGTCGACAGTCTGCGACGGCTCACCTGAAGATGACTGACAGGTGCCCAGTTGAAATATCGTGCGAAGTATTGAACGGCGACCGGCTGCAAGCCCGAAATTTGTTTGAACAACCTTGTTAGCACTTAAACTATCTGCCTCCAAAGCTTCCCCTTACTTACGTTTGGATCACATTAATATCAGGGTTTGAATGAACCACAACAATGTGATACAATATTCTGTATCATTTTCATTTATTACATTAGTCTATGCACATAACTTTTATTGATTATACATACAATGGAATGGATAAGGGAAATGAATCAACAATGTTACATACAGAAACATAAGTTTTTAAGCAAACTCTTAGCATAGACACACACACATACTCCCAAATGTGTTTATTACGGAAAGTGCCTATGCGTTTATTACATAAAGTCCCACATAGCATTATCAGAAGTCACTAGGCGATTATCAGTTGTGTGTTTGGTCTTCTACTTACTAATTATCTCCTATGTCATTTGGAAAGAGATGTTTTCGATTTGTGCTTAAGATATATGTAGAATGGATGGTAAACAAGAAGAACAAACTGAAATAACTGCTGCTGATTCTGATATTTCTTTGCTGATATGGCAGGTGGTGACAGTACATTCAACCACATTGTCACTGAGCTTGGGCATCCTGGGTTTGATCGTTTTTAAGTTAATGAAGTCAAAATTTTTGTCATAATTGAGGGTGGTTTTGTAAAACATTTCGTAAAGGAGCGGCTGGAAATCAGGAACTTGTAAATGGTCTTCAGTGAGGCATGCCTAATGATATAAATGCAAAACTTAATGACGTTTGTTCATCATCTCCATTTTTATTAATATGATCCTGTTCTTCTTAATGCTTTTTTTGCAAAAACAGCTGCTAATCCGGCAAATTGTAACGCACCGAAACACCTGATCACAGCACGTTGCAAAACATTTTGAGCAAGAGAGTGTATCTCTTTGGATCCAAAACCAAAACACTTGTTATTCACTTAGGAGAAAAAGAACTTCTTCGCTGAAATCCCAATAAAAACTTTATCGTAGATAACCGGTTTCGTTAAAACTAAGATACAATCTTCAGATCCGTAATAAAATTACAAGAAGTGCTACAAACTGTTATACAAATAATGCTACATTAATCCATAGAAGAACTAAATGACAGCATACCATCATAAAAGTTATTACAAAGCATCGTTCCCGTAACAACATGTGATGCTTACCAGGACACCACAAGACTGACAACAGCCAGCCTGTGAGACGAACTGACCACAATCACAATATGTGTCGCTGTAGTATATAGATTCTATCAGTAAACGTCAAATATGTAATTAAAACCAATCATGATTCCAAATATGCATAAGTAATCCTGAAATGTTTATAAAATATTTTGGATGATTTCTTCAAGGCAGGACATTGCAAAGAAACCCTACACATCATATTTACCATATTTGAGTTATATTATTACAAAACTACAAGTGCTTCTGCTTTTATAGTAAGTTTTAAAAAATTATTTTTCTTTTTAGTAACTATGTTTGTCGCTTATTCAGCGTTGCAGTCAAAAAAAGGTAAATGGCACAGGATGTTTGTAGTAACCTTTATGAAGGTATATTGTCATTTGGTTCTTCTATGGGTTAATGTAACATTACTTGTTTAACTATTTTTAGCACTTCTTGTAATTTTATTACATGGTAACTTAGTTTTAACGAAACCGGTTATCCTCAATAAAGCTTTTTATAGCGATCTCGGCGAAGAAGTTCTTCTTCTCGTAAGTAATCAGTACAGATCGCCTCTTCGAGCTCTCTATGAGTAAATTAATTTCTTGTTCAGTAGTTCTTCACACAACTTATAGGAAGTAGTTAAAATCACTACATATAGCTACATCCCTTTGCAACCACATAGATCGATTCTTCCACTACCATACGGTGCACATGTCTCCAAATATCCGTTTTTGTCAGTTACACCACTTTGCTTGTAACCGCCACAACTGTTTACAACGTACCGCGGTCACGTAGCGGAACTGGAAACGAACAATTTTTTTTTTTTTTTTTTGGACACTTGTAATCTGTCAAGCCAGAAGAAACCTCTAATTGACCTCTAAAATGAATTTAGGCTACAGCGCATGTGCGCCGCACGAGATTTTGAATATCTTCTCGCCCTCTTATGGCAAAGTCCTAGTCGGTCTTAATCGCTTGAAGTTCACACATTTTCTCACTAAAATGTGCCTCGTTTTAGTACTTACAAATTGTAAAATTGACGTTTCTGTAAGTTTTACTTCATAATTTTGTGAATTTTAACAGCGCAAAATTAAAAATTAAATCATTTTGTTTTTGTGACCTCCTTACTATGAGACTGCTGTGCTAGTGAGAGCTAAGTTAAATCGAATAGTAAACGTAATTAGCTTTTACATAATTTTTACAAAAGTCTTTTTCCTTCATTGCTCTCAGGGAAAATTTTAAATTACTTATGTTCCCACATATTCCCCAATTTCCCTGTATTCATTGAGTTCTTTTATTGTATTGAATTTGCCTATGTGATCCATATAGTTACCATTGTTAAGTATTTCTTTTTATTGGTACTTATTTTCCAGGTTTAATACCTCTTGAAGTTGTCTCGTCAGGCACTGTTTTTATTTTACTTGGCTCATTTATTTAATGCAACCTGTTATATAGGCATAGTTTTTGAGTACAGTGTTAATGTTTTTCCTGTATGCTACCTTTATATTTGTATATTGCTCAACTTTTTACTTTTAAAATGCAGTACCACCACACTCTCAAAGCCGGTATTTACTGTATGTTCCCTCGCATTCTTCGATTTTCCTACATTTATTCATTTCTGTTTATCTTATTGATACTGCTTAAGTTCTTCATATATTCTGTAGTTACAAATGGTAATTCTTTCTTTTAATTGGCTTGTATACCACTCTCCATGTTTTATACCTCCTGAAGTAGCTTTGTCAAGTATTAATTTTATTTTATTTTATTGATTTTGTGTATTAACATAAACTGTTATGCAGGCATGTTTTTTTTAGTTTTGTATTAAAGTTTTCCTGTTTACTCCCTTTATATTTGTTTATTGTTCAACTTTTTAGTTTTTCATTGCATTACCACCACACTGTCAAAGATATCATTTACTGTGCGTTTGTGCTTCAGTGTAGATGTGTAAGTTCTTTTCCAATGTCGTTTACAAACATTGTAACGTCTTTGGCGACAGTAGTCAGTAAATGTCTGATGATGGCCTCATAAGCCGAAAGCCGGTTAACACAATAAACTAATGCTGCCGAATAAAAGCAAACTAGCTCTTTTCATAATTTACGAAATAATTTTATAAAGCTGACCGACTGAGCTGGTGGCATAAGAGGGCGAGAATACACAAAAATAGCGCAGCGCGCATGCGCTGCAGCTTACAAGGTTTTTTTACGCCAATCTGAGTTTGTTTCTCGACGCGATAGATTATGTGTCCTTCAAGGTGTTAAAAAAACTGTAGAATACTTTAAGAGGTAGTAGTACTCATCCAAACAAGAAAAATAAGTACAATAAACATGGGTCGGGATTCGCGCGCTTCCCGAGAAAATCACGTGTTTACAGGAAGGGCTGTACGACGCTCGGTTGCGGATATTAGCACAGACGTTGCGTTGGTGCTCCATCAGATCTGTCGGCAGGATTTATAATGTCTTACTCACAGTACTCTGCCTACCATTACGTGGTCCGCAGTCAGTTTTGTGATGCGAGTCGTGTCGTAGGCTGCGTCAGTTTTCGTTGTTTGTGTACCTTATTATGCAGCACTGTCAACTCGGGGTGCGTATCATGGTGTTTTACTTTCTTCCAAACGCGAATTCACTTATGTATTTACTGTTATTACGCTGTTATACGTACAAATGGTGTAGTAAATTTGCATTTTCTCTCTACCACCACTTGTTAGCAATGGACAATAGAAGTGGCTGATGGTTTAGCATGGACGTAGCCTGCGGGCCCGTGTCCTTTACGCTGAAAAATATCCACAGTACAAATGCCCTCTGATAAGCTGTTCGTCATACTTTTCTAGCGTCTGAGGGACACAGTTACCCTTGCATCTCGGAAGACTGACAGTGGAAGGCCCCACGCAGACCACCCACCTGACATGGAGGTGCATATGCTACGTGCGGTGAAGAAGCCTCTCGTACCACCGTGCGACGATTAGCAGCATCAGAAGGCATATCTCACTATCTAATCTGGGGAGGAAGGGGGGGGGGTACTTCATGAACAATTGCTGTTCCCATATCATCCACAGGGCGTTCAGGCCCTAAGGCCACAGGATCATCATGGCAGACGGCGCTTCTGTCAATGGCTGTTGCAGAAGAATGCCGCGAATCCACTGTTCACATCCAAGACTTCGCGTACCGATGAGGCAGGGTTCACAAGAGATGGTGCTGTGGATTTCCATAACCAGCATATAAGGTAGCGTAAATCCCCAAGCAATTCAGGAAAGAGGGCAGCAAGACCAACTCTCCATCAACGTATGGGCAGGCATACTTGGCGATAGATTAGTAGGGCCATACGTCCTGCCACATAAGTTAACTGGGGCGAATTATCTGGACTTTCTCATTATGGATTGCCTACCTTGCATTGCAGCAACGAATGCAAATGTGGTTCATGCACGATAGCGTGAGGGTGGGGGTATGAGGAAGGAGGGGCATACCTCGGACTGCTTTTTTCCCAGACCTCAGGGGGACACTTTTGGTCATGGGGACACTTGAAGGAATTGGCCTGCGCCGTGCCAATCAATGATGTGTGGACACTACAGGGATGGACATTCAGTGCATGTCAGCAGATACAACAACCAGGTACACTTCAAAGGGTGTGTCATTCCTTATGGCGGAAGGTAGAGGGGTGCATTGTCATGAATGGACGAAATGTTGAACATCTCCTTTAAACACGTGTTTATCGCAGAAAGTATGCATTTCCAAACCCATGGTTATTGGACTTAGAAAGTATGCATTCTCGGGGACCCTTGTGTGCTGGACTTATTTTTCTTATACTGTATATGACGGTAGTATCTGTTCCCGAAAGAACAGCTACCGCTCATGACCACGCAGCTTTGCTAGAAATGAAATGATAATTAAGTGGACACCCTAGCTGCCAACAGACGTTGATATACTTCATTGGGGACATGTTGAAAATGTGTGCCCTGACTGGGACTCGAACTCGGGATCTCCTGCTTACATGGCAGACGCTCTATCCATCTGAGCCACCGAGGGCACAGAGGATAGTGTGCCTGCAGGGACTTATCCCTTGCACGCTCCCCATGAGACCCACATTCCCAACATGTCCACACCACTACATTCATAGTGCGCCTTGTTCGAGCCCCGGTCGGGGCACACATTTTCAACGTGTCCCCAATGAAGTATATCAACACCTGTTAGCAGCTAGGGTGTCCATTTAATTATCATCTTATTTTTCTTGTTTCGGTGAGTACTGCCACCTGTCAAAGTATGCGACACTTTTGTTTGAACACCCTGTATATAGAATTGTTCGTCTATACTTCCCCTAAACCACCATGGTACGTTATAAGTTATCATGTACACCCTGTATTCTGCTAAGAAATCATGCCCCACATGTAATGTGGATGCTCGTCGCTTTGTTGGAACATGGTATGGGACGGCTGGGGAAGGAGCCATATGACTGACCGCTGGCTTGTTGTCAGTGACATCTGCAATTTATAGCAGTCTTCATCTGCGATCATGACTCCATAGGGTCCATGTGTTATATGTCCAGCATAACCCTTCAGTAGCCATATTGGAATATGAAGGCGAGCCGCCCATGGCTATAATGAGTGTTTCATTAGTCAGTGCCCAGCGATCGGCGACAGAACACATTGTCAGATACGTTTCGCTTATCTTGGTCTACTAAGCTGGCCAAAGAGTCAGAAACGATGCGTAACACATGCATGAGTTCGGTTTATCAGCACTGCAATGACTGATTATTTGTCTTCTAGGAGGCAGAAGTTTTCTTCAGTGCAATGCATGTACCATTTTCCCCTTGGTCTGCCTTTTGGAATATCACCTCGTCTACTTGGACTGGAGGGGACATGGTAATTTGGAAATTCAACTATAATTAATTGTCGGAAGCCAAGCTGGCAAACTGTGTACCCACGCTCGAAGAAACTGACGAAACTTAAGAAAACATGGAAGCTTGTTGCAATTTGTCAAACTGAAATAAACACACATCCTAAAATGAAAGTTGAGAGGAACATTAGGATTTTAATGTCCCGTTGTGTTTGAAGTCACTAAAAGCAGAGTAGAAGCTTGCATTGAACAAGTTTGGGGAAGAAAATTGGCTAAGGCCACTTTAGAGGAGCAATATCGTCATCATCTTACGTGATCTAGGAAAACAGTGGGGAATCGAAATAAGGTAAATGGACGGAGATCTGACTCGCTCTTCAACTGACATGCCACATTGTCTCACTCAGTGATGTACGTTGAGGCTAAGAGTTCTCTGACTGGATACTATTAGACACAGGAGAATGTTGCAGCCATCACTACGTTTCAGTACGAATGGGTGAAATACGAGGGTCACTCCAAAAGAAATGCACACTATTTTTTTAAAATCCTTCTTTTATTCTACATGTTTGAAAGTTTTACAGTGTGTAGATACGTCCTTTAGGAACAATATTTTCATTTCTCCGCATAATTTCCATCCCTCTCAACTGCCTTACGCCATCTTGGAACCAGCGCCTGTATACCCGCACGGTAAAATTCTGTACCAACCTGTTGGAGCCACTGTTTAGCAGCGTGCACAAGGGAGTCATCATCTTCAAACCTTGTTCCACGAAGAGAATCTTTCAGTTTCCCAAAGAGATGATAGTCACATGGAGCCAAGTCAGGACTGTAAGGCGGGTGTTTCAGTGTAGTCCATCCGAGTTTTGTGATCGCTTCCATGGTTTTTTGACTGACATGTGGCCGTGCATTGTCGTGCAACAGCAAACATCCTGCTTTTGCCGATGTGGTCGAACACGACTCAGTCAAGCTTGAAGTTTCTTCAGTGTCGTCACATATGCATCAGAATTTATAGAGGTTCCACCTGGCATGATGTCCACAAGCAAGAGTCCTTCGGAATCGAAAAAAAAACCACAGCCATATCTTTTCCAGCAGAAAGTGTGGTTTTGAATTTTTTTTCTTGGGTGAATTTGCATGATGCTACTCCATTGATTGCCTCTTCGTCTCTGGTGAAAAATGATGGAGCCATGTTTCATCACCTGTCCCAATTCTTCCATGAAATTCATCTCCACCATTCTCGCACTATTCCAAAAGTTTCGCTGCATACTGTTTTTCTTGTTTCTTTGTGAGCCACTGTCAACATCTTGGGAATCCACCTGGCACAAACCCTTTTTAACGCCAACACTTTCAGTATTCTGCAAACACTTCCTTCCCCTATCCCAACGTAGCGTGACAATTCTTTCACTGTGATGCGTGTGTCAGCAGTCACCAATTCGTTAACTCTCTGCACATTGTCTGGAGTGTGTGCAGTACGAGGCCTGCCGCTGCGAGGACAATCCTCAATATTGCCGTGCCCGCTTTCATCACATAACCTGCTTTCCCACCGACTAACTGTACTGCGATCGACAGCAGCATCTCCATACGCTGTTGTGGATGTCTCCCACAGGCTCGTTTTCACAGCACAAGAATTCTATGACAGCACGTTGCTTCTGACAAACGTCAAGTGTAGCAGCCATCTTGAAGACATGCTGTGACGGCGCCACTGACGGGAACAGGTTGAACTAAGTTTGAAAACAAGTGGGAAGGATGTATCTACACACTGTAAAACTTGCACACATGCAGAATGAAAACTGTATTTTTACAAAAATAGTGTGCATTTCTTTTGGAGTGACCCTCGTAATTCTGAATTTCGATTGGGTCTCAAAAATAAAAGCTGACTGACAAAGGCATTCCGCATAGCGAGAAGTCAGTAAGAGAAAAAGTGCAGATGTTTCTGCTGGCTGACTGGAATAAAATAAAAACTGATTAATTTTATTTCGCCATGTAATCTGTCTGTATCATGAACGGATATCGTTCATATTTTAGGGTCCGTAGATGTTTGGAAAATTATGCGAATTGTAAAAATAGGGATGGTGAAAGGTTTCACCTGCCACTAATGAGATAAGAAATAGGTACCGAGAGAAATTAAATCAACATATGATTGATGAGTACCGCGTGCTGAAGGCTATTTCGCCATGTAATCTGTCTGTATCATGAACGGATATCGTTCATATTTTAGGGTCCGTAGATGTTTGGAAAATTATGCGAATTGTAAAAATAGGGATGGTGAAAGGTTTCACCTGCCACTAATGAGATAAGAAATAGGTACCGAGAGAAATTAAATCAACATATGATTGATGAGTACCGCGTGCTGAAGGCTGAAAATAAAACAAAAATTCACAGAAAAATTAAAAGAAACAGCATTCTCGGAATCAATGAATCAGCTGCGATTTCTCGAGAAAGACAAGGCGATGTTTTCAGCACCTGTTTACTGAATGAGGATGACAAAGAAGTATACTCACAAGCTGCTGCAACTGACGTATATTGACAGTTTGACGTCTAGTGCTTTCTTAGACGAGAAGCAGGTTGAAACCTGAAGAAATTACATCACCTTACGCTACTGCGAGTAACTGTGACATTTTTTAGCAAGTCATTTGAATAAATCTGCAGAGCATCACATATGGACAGAAATGTTAAACGTGAACGGACAGCGGAAGATGGCGCACCTATTCTTAAAAAGTCTAGCTTGGTTTGTGCACTGTATAGAGCATGTGACACACTTTCTCAAAATACTCGCGTAACTCATGATGTTAGGAATTTCAAAAACACGTAGGAGCGAAACATGGATGAGACAAAAGTAATTACTTTTCTTTCTGTTACATGCGTTTAGGTTAGGTTAGGTTAGGTTCATAAATTCCATACTAAAATTTGTAATATACTTGCTCACATAATTACTAATGTATAAAACAGATAAAAGTAGTTTTTGTCGATTGTGTTTCGGCCGGCCACTGTGACCGAGCGGTTCTAGGCCCTTCAGTTTGGAACCGCGCGACTGCTACGGTCGCAGGTTCGAATCCTGCCTCGGGTATGGATGTGTGTGATGTCCTTCGGTTAGTTAGGTTTAAGTAGCTCTAAGTTCTAGGGGACTGATGACCTCAGATGTTAAGTCCCATAGTGCTCAGAGCCATTTGAACCATTTTTGATTGTGTTTCACAATTTTGATAATTCCTAAGAATGAGATATTGTAGCGAATGGAGCTGCCGTATAATTTTCTTTTAAGTGTACGACCAGTTTCGATCAGCGACTATTTTCTAGTACCTGTTGTACAACATTGTCCGTTATCCATAATGTACTGGGCAATGGGCTCTGACTTAAATCTATCGTACAATTAAAAATAAATTATATAGCAGTCTCATGTGTTACAGTGTGTCATTTCTACGGTAAAGGGATTTCTATTTCATTTGTGAAGACATGATTCTCATTTGTCTCCAGTACCAAGATTACTTTGTACGACGCTGTACAATAAAACACAACGTTACTCACAAAATACGTTATCCGTTTAGCTAAGAAATTTCACAGTGAATCTAGAATAGCGTTAGTTATTTCCTACAGTGAACGTTCAAGCAGGATATTCTGTCGGTGTGTCGTTCTTTTATTTAGCACTGTAGAAACGAATTTCTGTACTATCTGTTTTGACTGTTAAAACTAGAAGATTCTGCATTTAACGAGGAGTCATTGTAAGCAAACCTTCAGCTATTCTAGTTCCTTGGTTTAGCTTTCAAGAGCTTTTCCAGTCAACAACATTAAATCCCCTTACTCAGTCCATAAAAGCTTTGTAGGTATTCCTATCTTGCTATAGTCTACTGTGTTGATATAATGGCTGCCAGAAAAACATACTGAGGTTCACAACAATGTTAAAATAACAGGAGTTTAAAATGAACGGTAGCAAATCTAAACTCTTGATGGCCAGCATATATATATAACGAAGATCAACTAGATATGATATAAATCCAGTTAAGAACTTATTTTCTGAAAAAAAGGGGAAATAAATATTGTGGCTACGACTGATGTCAAGGTGGAGTTTCTTAGAACATCGACGGCACTTAGAACCACTGCCAAAAAAGCTAGGTTGAGCTAGGCCTACGACCTGTCTTCCCTCTGGCTGGAAAAGAGTTTTTAGCCATGATGAGAAATGGACGACTTGATAGGCCCTGAATAGACTGAGATCTGCAGTTTGCAGATCAAAGGTTACTCTGATCAACATATATTCCGTGAGACTGCAGAGAAGGCCGGACTGTTCATCATATGCTTCAGTGTCGATTGTATCCAGCCTCCTTCATAGAAGATGAATTTGATCAAGGAACAGAAAATTCACTTTTTCCAATAGCCAAGTTTTGGGCAAAACTAATACAGTCATGACTATGTATAATATGGATGTTTCTTATACGAGAATAAATAAAAAATATAGTCACTTTGTAGTTCTTTCTGTGGAGATACTTGCGATCTTATACTGCTCAGTCTCACAATGGCACTTCCTCCCCATCTCTTCACACGCCAGCAGCTGAGCGGTCAAGTGCCATGCGAGGAGCTCTATCCGATTCCCCTTATGGCTGTTCACGTCAACATCGCGTGGCCTCTGAACATAATGGAGTTTAGTTAATGGTGTACTTCTGGTTGTTCAGCTGCGTTCCTGTTTCCATTTTGTGCTCAATATTTCGGCGACCGAACCAGGTGCCGTGAATCGAGGTGTTATGTGTATTCGCCGGCCTGAGTGGCCGAGCGGTTCTAGGCGCTACAGTCTGGAACCGCGCGACCACTACGGTCGCAGTTTCGAATCCTGCCTCGGACACAGATGTGTGTGATGTCCTTAGGTTAGTTAGGTTTAAGTAGTTCTAGGTTCCAGGGGACTGATGACCACAGCGGTTCAGTCCCATAGTGCTCAGAGCCATTTGAACCATTTTTGTTATGTGTATTCGCTGCCTGGAGTCCAACCACGCAGTAAACTATTGTTTTTTTCCGTGTGTTGTCGAAGTTCAATCGCCTTCTGACGACCTTCACATCTTGTTTACCTATAAGTTGAGGCTTCGGTAGCATTTTATTTGTTACACTTTGGTGGGGGCATGAAGGAGCAAGAGAAGGGTTTGGAAGCCTACCTCTGACACTTGTTCTAAAAGATTCGTTTTGCACCACCTGAGTTAACGTCTTTGGAACTCCGTATCTATGACAGGGGCGTGGATCTGTTGTGCCCGTTTGTTCTAGTTGCCTGACAGTTCTATGTAGGGAAAATCAGGGTGATATGGTGAACACAAAATTTGAGCCTCGTAGAAGACAAGAAATTGTTTATTTAAACAAAATAAAAACACTCTCCTTTCACAAAATACATAAGTAACACATTAACAGTACCACATCCTCTTTAAGGCACTACAAAAGTTAAAAAAAACAATACTTATTTTTATCAATTTCACCATTTCACCCATGTATATGGGTGAAATGGCGAATGCCCTTTGGGTGAAATGGTGAACTTATTTTCCCCTGCTTTTTGCCACATACGTCACACACAGATTCATATTTTGAACAGTCTTCATGCAGCCAACGTTGGTAGCTGATACATTTGATCCAATCCACATCCTCTTAAGTGCAACTGTACAGTTCACCACACTCTACACAACAACACTCTTCATCATCCGCGTCGTCATCATCGTCTTGCAGTTGGATATCCAGCGACGAGTCGGATTCGGTGTCAGTGGCAGACGCTTTTCGTTTCTTAGGCTGCTTCTTTTCGATACTTCCCTTGGTAGTCTCTATGGTTACGATTTTTCCTTTGGTTACGGTTTTTCCTTTGGCTACGGTTTCTCCTTTGGTCCTCTTTTTAGCATTTGCTCTCCTCTCCACTGACTCATTTTGTCGTTCTTGTTTCGCAGGTTATCGATGTTTTCTGGAGAAGTCAAAACCTCAGCTAAAGCTCTGGACTTCTTCCTTGCAGATGCAACTTTATCTAGGATAGGTATCGGCGAAATACGGTCCAAGAGTTTGCCAGGGGTTATTTGAGATTATTCTGTTGCTACTATCGAGGTCATATCTGTTGCTTCTGATGAAAACTGCATGTTTTCCTGTGGATTTTCCGCCCGTTGCGAACAGCCCCGTTGTGGTGAAGCTTGTATGTGTTGAAGTCCCTGATCGTTATCTACGTCTGCAGTTGCTTCTTCCGAGGGATTAGGTATCTCCTGCCAGTGCGAACAACTTGGTCGAGGTGAAGTAGGTCTGTTTTCATGTCGTTCGATGTCTTCCTGATGTTGATCTGCAGCTGATGTTAAAAACGCGTATTCGGGGATGACATCAGGATTAAACGGGATGATTTCTGTGCTTCCGAACCACGATATTGCATTCTCAGTCGTAGCTGCTTGTACCCATGCCTTTGTAAGCAGTCCTCCGAACACTAGTCTGGAAATTTTTCTATTTGGATTTATTTTAATGTACGAATTACAACTACTGAAATAATAGGATTTCAGAGCTTTAAAAAATGCTCTGTCTAGCGGCTGCAGATAGTGTGTGGTGTGGCTGGGTAGACAGAACAAAATTATGTTTTTTTTCTTCTGCAAACTCTACTGTATCCACGCTGCTGCAATGAGAGCTGTGTCCATCCAAAATAAGCACAATGTTCCCTCAGGCTTCCTCGGTGCAAAATGGTTCCTTAGCCACAGAAGAAAAATATCAGTTGTTACATACGCCGACTTTTGTCACATTAAAATCGTGGAACCCGGCGGCATACCGTCCTTGTACTCGGCCTTTTCATTTTTTTCCCTTCAAAACACAAGATGGGGGTACAAACATGCCCTATTCATTACAGCAAGCGATGGTTCGCTGAAATGTAAGTAGGTCTACTACAGATTTAACTTACGAACTGTCATACTCTTGTTTATGTCGCCACTAGCCAGAAGTCTAAGTTTTATGTCTGTGGTATCCCAGTCTAAGTTTCACGCCATTTGTAGCCAGAGATATAAGTTTTGTTACATTCATTGACCTGTAATGTAGCTTTGTAGATCCATTTTTTACATAATTCGCTAATGTGTTTTGCTTCTATAACTGCAATAAGCTTTTTGTCTTATAAATGCCCTGGTTGATCTTACTGTTACTACTCCTTTCAAGACACTATCCATTCCGTTCAACTGCTCTTCCAAGTCCTTTGCTGTCTCTGACAGAATTACAATGTCATCGGCGAACCTCAAAGTTTTTATTTCTTCTCCATGGATTTTAATACCTCTGTGCAGGCCAGTCCATTACAGGGATGTTAATGTCGTGTTACCACTCCGCCACTGGCTGTACATTATGAACAGGTGCTCGATGGTGTTGAAAGATGCAAGCGCCATCCCCGAATTGCTCTTCAACAGTGGGAAGCAAGAAGGTGCTTAAAACATCAATGTAGGTCTGTGCTGTGATAGTGCCACGCAAAACAACAAGGGGTGCAAGCCCCCTCCATGAAAAACACGACCACACCATAACACCATCGTCTCCGATTTTTACTGTTGGCACTGCACACGCTGGCAGATGACATTCACTGGGTATTCGCCATACCCACACCCTGCTATCGGTTCGCCACATTGTGTACCGTGATTCGTTACTCCACACAACGTTTTTCCACTGTTCAATCGTCCAATGTTTACGCTCCTTACACCAAGCGCGAGGCGTCGTTTGTCATTTACAGGCGTGATGTGTGGCTTATGAGCAGCCACTCGACCATGAAATCCAAGTTTTCTCACCTCCGCCTAACTGTCATAGTACTTGCGGTGGATTCTGATGCAGTTTGGAATTCCTGTGTAATGGTCTCGATAGATGTCTGCCTATTACACATTACGACCCTCTTCAACTGTCGGCGATCTCTGTCAGTCAACAGACAGGTCGGCCTGTACGCTTTTGTCCTGTACGTGTCCCTTCACGTTTCCATTCCACTATCACATCGGAAACAGTGGACCTAGGGATGTTTAGGAGAGTGGAAATCTGGCGTACAGACGTATGACACAAGTGACACCCAATCACCTGACTACGTTCGAAGTCCGTGAGTTCCGCGAATTCCCCATTCTGCTCTCTCACGTTGTCTAATGACTACTGAGCTCGCTGATATGGAATACCTGGCAGTAGGTGACAGCACAATGCACCTAAGATGATAATCTATGTTTTTGGGGGGGTGTCCGAATACTTTTGATCACACAGTGTATATGCGTTACTGGATTCAGTACTGGCTGGCTTCAGCCTTTTTATTTTATGTAATTCTTTTTACGTGTAAATCAGTAAGTCGTTTCACTTTCGGGGTTGATGAAGGCGTTTTAGGATTCTTATTTACTTTTTCAATAACTTTCAGAGTTAATTGTTGCCAATACTTCAATCTCTCCCCTATTCACAGCCCAGTCCACAAGAATGCAGAACTTTACAAATTTAAAAGCACTGTAGCTTCGAGGTCACCGTATCCTGCATTAACGACAAAGTGTAACTTTGAGTTCTCTCTACTTGAAGTGAGCGTTATTGCTTTGAACGTTGCCTTTCGCTTCACGTGTTGTGAACCGAACGGTTACGAAAGTCGATAGCCAGGTCGTTTCGTCTTCCATAGAGCGTACGACTTCAAAACGACGTCAGTCTTGTATGGAGTCTTATGAACTGAAGGTTACGCTCTGGCAACATTTCCCAGTTCAGGTGGATGTGATGGCCGAGGGATCGGCATAGAGACCCCAAGTTCCGTTCAAATTGAAACATCCATCCGTGTTTATTAGAGTTTCCGACATCCTAATTTAAAAAAAGAAATGGTTGAAATGGCTCTGAGCACTATGGCACTTAACATCTGAGGTCATCAGTCCCCTAGAACTTAGAACTACTTATACCTAACAAACCTAAGGACATCACACACATCCATGCCCGAGGCAGGATTCGAACCTGCAACCGTAGCGGTCGCGCGGTTCCAGACTGTAGCGCCTAGAATCGCTCGGCCACTTCGGCCGGCATCCTCATTTCGATAGACTTCTTAGTTATACTGTCGCAGAAACATGGCATTTGCATCACATTACTGATTTCGTAGTATTTCATTTCGTGGTTATGTGCGAGGTCGTCCCCGGCGGTCTACGGCGACAACTGATTTATTTGGTTGTTTCAGTCGGATGTGCCGCTGATGTTTTGTATCTCTCTCCTACTGTTTTCATTTCTTTATAATCCAAAAAAATGGTTCAAATGGATCTGAGCACTATGCGACTCAACTGCTGAGGTCATCAGTCGCCTAGAACTTAGAACTAATTAAAACTAACTAACCTAAGGACAGCACACAACACCCAGCCATCACGAGGCAGAGAAAATCCCTGACCCCGCCGGGAATCGAACCCGGGAACCCGGGCGTGGGAAGCGAGAACGCTACCGCACGACCACGAGATGCGGGCCTTTATAATCCATCTGGAAACAATTTCCACGGAATTTTTTAGTCGGAGCATACATAATGTAAATTACATTACTACATATAACATAACGTCTACTCATCTAATTTAGTCAAAATGTAATTTATCACCCTTAGATAAATATCCAACAACAAACGAAAATTTCCTTAACGTAAGCTATACGAGATAAAACATGAATAACAACACTTTGATGTCCACACGAAATTTACAAATTCATCTTCATATTTTCACAATTTTACACTCTCATAAGTTCACTTCTACGGTGTACACCATATACTCACTATCTGTACTATCTTACCCTGTGGTACCCTCACTTTGCAGTACCATGTCTTTCCAAGGCACCCAGAATAATAAAAAGAACGAGCAGGAGCAGGATTATTCTTATACAACGAGAGGATACACATATTAAAATATATTTGTTTTTATATTTGAATTTATACATACAAATAGTCATGTGCCCTAGTTTGTATCCTTCTTGGTTTGAAGCAGATCCGCTCTATTGTTTAACTTCTAGGTGTTCCTTTAGCCTACAAATAGTCTGCCCCATATAAGATATGCCACATTCGCATGGAATGCCGTACATACTAGGCTTTTGGAGACCTCGAGTGTCTTTAACAATACACATAAAAGTTTTCATGTATGTTGACTGGAGCGAAGTACGCTGGGTGTAGTGTTTCTGTAGGAGTCTACCGCTTTTACCAGATGTTGAGTCAGCATAAGGTTCTTTGCCTGTCTCAGTCAACTCTTTTCTCAGTCGTTTTTGATTTTGACTGCGAAGATCGCTCGATTTGCCGATCTCAGTACCCATTCCTCTGGAACGCTATTGATATGTGTTGTAATTCTCCGGTTATGATCTCCTTGTCTGAAAGTGTTTGATCTCAGTGGAACTGTCTTTAGCATCGAATTTCTTTGTGACGGATGCCTCGAGGCGTGGGGTTAGAGCTCATCGCGAGCTCAGGGATTTCCCTAGTCTTCTCTTAACCAACAACTCTAGGAAATGTAGTTGATCATTTTTTGAAATGCCATTGCGAATTTAAATTAGGATGGATAGAATATAACTGTTCCAGGAACTCTTCAAGTTTTTTCGTTCCATGTGAGCACTTCACAAACTTTTTAGTAGTTACATATATGTTAGATATGACTGTCGTTGTATATAAAGTACCCTCCATAAGTTTGGAAACACCAAGGGACTGTGGACAATGGGAAGAAAATACATTATAAAACTGCATTTAATTGTTTTCTAAATGTTTTGAAGCTCAAACAATTCATAGGTAAATGCAACTATTAAATTTTAGATTCCCCAAAATAGCCACGCTTACACTGCCTTACATACACTCGATATGCGTTGGGTCAATTTTGCCAGCGTTTCAGTTAGAATTAGTCTCCATTCTTGCTGCAGGACTTCCCACTAGTGTACCTCACTTATGACTCCCCGTTTTCGGATCCTCTTGTCCAGCTTACCCAATAGTACGGGCGAGAGAGGCCGTTCCTTGTTTTTCAGAATTTTCTGAACCTCTAGAGATTTCACATAGTTCTGACACAAGCGGAATGTATTTTTCGGGTCTTTGTCTTGCTGCAGGAGTAACTCTTTGCCAGTCAGACGCAAACCACATATCTTGACATGTCGCTGGATAACGGCATGATAATTCTTTTGGTTCATTTTTTCATGTACTTTCAGCAAATGTCCAACATTTTTCCCTCCGAAAGATCCACATACAATCACAGAACACCCTCCATGCTTCACAGTTCCAATTACACTCTGAGGGCCGGCCGTTGTGGCCGTGCGGTTCTAGGCGCTTCAGTCCGAAACCGCGCTGCTGCTACGGTCGCAGGTTCGAATCGTGCCTCGGGCATGGGTGTGTGGGGTCCTTAGGTTAGTTAGGTTTAAGTAGTTCTAAGTCTAGGGCACTGATGACCTCAGATGTTAAGTCCCATAGTGCTCAGAGCCATTTTTCAACACACTGAGGATACAAGCGTTCATGAGGTAAACGGCGTGCGAATTGACTGCGTTTACTTCCAAATATTTCGAATTTGGATTCATGAGAGAATAAGGCTCTGCCCCAGTCTCCTGCTATCCAATGTTGGTGTGTTGTAGCCTATTTAAATCTTTTCTTCCTCTTAACAGGCTGCAACAACGGTACCGATGATCTCAGCAGTTTGATCCCTTAGGAATTCACGCGCCCCAACAATGGCGCCCTTGCTGCTACATAAACCTGGAGATTGTTATCGGCCAGGAGGCGTCTCACTGTTGTCTCACTCACTGATGTATCCTTAGTTGCGTTTTGTTCTGCAGTCAATTCACGGACAATTTCGAATCTTTACCGTTTCTAGTCATTATCAAATACTTTTCCTGGTTTACAGAATGAGATTTTCACTCTACAGCGGAGTGTGCGCTGATATGAGACTTCCTGGCAGATTAAAACTGTGTGCCTGACCGAGACTCGAACTCGGGACCTTTGCCTTTCGCGGGCAAGTGCTCTACCAACTGAGCTACCGAAGCACGACTCACGCCCGGTACTCACAGCTTTACTTCTGCCAGTACCTCGTCTCCTACCTTCCAAACTTTACAGAAGCTCTCCTGCGAACCTTGCAGAACTAGCACTCCTGAAAGAAAGGATATTGCGGAGACATGGCTTAGCCACAACCTGGGGGATATTTCTAGAATGAAATTTTCACTCTACAGCGGAGTGTGCGTTGATATGAAACTTCCTGGCAGATTAAAACTGTGTGCCCGACCGAGACTCGAACTCGGGACCTTTCCCTTACGCGGGCAAGTGCTCTACCAACTGAGCTACCGAAGCACGACTCACGGCCGGTACTCACAGCTTTACTTCTGCCAGTACCTCGTCTCCTACCTTCCAAACTTTACAGAAGCTCTCCTGCGAACCTTGCAGAACTAGCACTCCTGAAAGAAAGGACATTGCGGAGACATGGCTAGCCACAGCCTGGGGGATGTTTCCAGAATGAGATTTTCACTCTGCAGCGGAGTGTGCGCTGATATGAAACTTCCTGGCAGATTAAAACTGTGTGCCCGACAGAGACTCGAACTCGGGACCTTTGCCTTACGCGGGCAAGTGCTCTACCAACTGAGCTACCGAAGCACGACTCACGGCCGGTACTCGGTCGGGCACACAGTTTTAATCTGCCAGGAAGTTTCATATCAGCGCACACTCTGCTGCAGAGTGAAAATCTCATTCTGGAAACATCCCCCAGGCTGTGGCTAAGCCATGTCTCCGCAATATCCTTTCTTTCAGGAGTGCTAGTTCTGCAAGGTTCGCAGGAGAGCTTCTGTAAAGTTTGGAAGGTAGGACATGAGGTACTGGCAGAAGTAAAGCTGTGAGTACTGGGCGTGAGTCGTGCTTCGGTAGCTCAGTTGGTAGAGCACTTGCCCGCGAAAGGCAAAGGTCCCGAGATCGAGTCTCGGTCGGGCACACAGTTTTAATCTGCCAGGAAGTTTCACTTTTCCTGGTGTTCTGCTATTTTCCTGACTGCTGCTGAGCGAGGACGAATATCGTAGGAGCCTGTACCCCGATGTCGCTTTATGGCCTTGACAACTCTACTGACGGAAATCTTCCGTTTCTTTGATATTTGTCGAACTGTGTTGCCTTACTGGTGCGTAATTATTATCTTTACTCATGAAACATTATGAATCTGGCATTTTGGGGCCATTTTCTATTACTTGCGCTGCATGTGTACTATCTTCGCCGGCCGCTGTAGCCGAGTTGTTCTAGGCGCTTCAGTCCGGAACCGCGCTGCTGCTACGGTTGCATGTTCGAATCCTGCCTCGGGCATGGATGTGTGTGATGTCCTTAGGTTAGCTAAGTTTAAGTAGTTCTAAGTCTCGGGGACTGATTACAAACGGAACTACAACCGAACCGAATTGTAAACAACGTACTTCTACACAGTCGCGCCGCTACTGGCGCCACCCAGCGTTTTTAGTAGACCTGCTTGGACAGGTAAATCAGTTTATATAAAGCTGAGCAATACCAATATGTATGTAAATGTACAATATTTATCTGTACAATACTGTAAGTATCATTGTTAATCGTTCTTTGAGCATGTTATTCTTTATTACAGTCAATAACACACACATACCACTCCCATGTTGCTCTTCTGTAATGGGCAGCATGTGTTTCCAAACATATGGAGGGTAATGTATTTAAACTGATAAAAATATTGAGAGGGCTGGTGTCGTTGTGTGGCAGGAGGACGACTTCCACTACCTGGTGACGAACATCTGGCACGCGCGGTCCATCCTCAGTGAGAACAAGATCGTGCGCGACCTGCGGATGTCTCGCTGGGACGTGGGCAAAGACTGGGCGCCCTGGAACTGTGTCCTGCTCACAGACGCGGAAGCCCGCGCCCACGTGCGCGTCACAAGCCACAAGGTTTGTCCTCACCCTGCATCCGCACCTGTACAAGCTACGGCACGGCGGTTTACCACAAACATTAAGAAGTTCATTTCATGCGAGATATAGAGAAGATTCTAAGAAGGGCTCCGCTTGTCGTCACTGATTTGTTTAATCAGCGCCAGAGTTTTACAGAAATGCTCAACGAATTCCAGTGCGAGACTCTACAAGAAATACATTGTGCATAGTGGAGAGTTCTGCTGTCAATATTATTAGTCCACGTTCCAGTTCAGTTTATGACTGCTTGAAATCTGCTGGGTACATTTTTAATGAAATGTTTGAAGGTCGTGGAAGAATGGCAGCCCATTCTTCGCAAAGAGCGGAAACCAGAGATGGCAGTGATTTTGGAGCTAGGATTTCGAGCGAATCGACGTTGTGACTAATTTCTGTTCCATACATGTCACACGATAAGAAATATTAGTCATCCTTTAGTATAAGTCCAAATCACTCTAGTTTTACTGTCGTGATAATTACATGATATGCATATTGCGGAGGGGGAGGAGTAATTTGCTCTTTGACTGTTACTGGAACGTGGACTCTTAAGAATTTTGAAAATAGAGCTCTCTGTGATGCACAAAGCCTTTGTTATAGCGGCTCGTGCTGGAATGTGTTGAGCATTTTTGTGACGCTCTCGCACTTATTGAATGAGCTATTAACGAAAAGTGGAGCTGTTCTTAGATCGTCAATACATCCTTTAATTAATTTCTTAAGAATTCCAGATCGACGAACTGTACTTAAGCATTGGTCAAACAAAGATTCTGTAAGCCGCCTTGGTAATGTTTGAATTACAGTTTTGTAGCATCTTTATGATAGATCTAAATACGTAAGCTACCTTCCTCACAGCTGATCCTATCATCATAATTCAGACTAGTACTTGGTGTTTGCCAAATAGTAATTGCCGATCGTTAGCCAAACGACATTACATTTTTCGTCTATTTACGTGCTTTGCATTACGTTTAATTATGTTGAGGTTCAGGAGTAAATATTTCCACCAGGCGCTGATCTTTTGTAAGACTCTTCGCATTTCGTAACAATTTTCTAAGGATATCAACCCGTATGTACAGTTACATCTTCTGCGAACACCCTCATAGGTGTAAAGCCGTTATTTGCTAGGTCAGTCCAAAAATTTTCGAGACTGGATTAACAAAAAAATAATGAAAATTTAAGATTTTACCACTTTAAACATAGCTGTGTGCAGCAACCGTGAAAATATTTTTTATAGTAAAGAATTCTGATGAAGACTCCCTTAGTTTAGGAGTCGAAACCATGGTCAATTCGACTATAAAATCCATTGCAACCAGTGGGCTGTCTTTACTATAAAAAAAATTAAGATGTTAGTTTTAATACTTCGTGTCTTTTACATAGTCTCCCCTCCACAAGTACAACGTAAAGAACGTTCATATAACCATGTGGAACTGTCAGAAAAGCCCTTCTTTAAAATGTTGCATATATTGTTATCCATGGCAGGTTCATATTGATAACATCAAGTATCGTCACCCGTGATGATTTTTTCTAGAAAAAAATTGTCCACGTTTTACATTTCAGTCAGATTGCGACAAGGATCTACACGTCGTTGTTTTTTGTTCAATAGTTAAGGTGTGTGGGGCAAACTTCACTCACATACTTCTGTTTTTCAAAACATTATGAAGAAATCTCGAATACTTGACTTAGGCATCTTCAGTTCATTGCGATTCGTGACACAACCATGTTGAGTCAATGCGTCTGCCTGTTCGCAACTGACAGGTCAAATGAAAATCTGTAGTTTATGGTTGTTAGTTCAAACTGCCACCGTAATTACTGCGCTGATGTCGCTTATTTGCCGTGCATAAAACCATTCTCGGGACTTTTTCGGCAAACAGTTTTCTCGTATATGTGCTGAACAAAAGCAAGCGTACCACATTATCTTGAGTTACACAAAATGTTACTTTCACTTCTCCCAACTTGTCTCCATCAACAACGATTTTCTAGAAGTCTTCAGTTCAGTAACATAGTTTTGCGAATATTGTATAAGTATGGTACGAAACTGGATGAAGGCTTTCTGGAAGTCAAGAAACAGAGCATCAATCTAAGAAACGCTATATGATGTATTCTGGATCGCTAGAATGAACAGAGAAAGATGCAATTATTATATAAACTAACAAAGAACTGATATAAAACTTTATTTACTTTATTTTCCTGCAATTGCTGTTTCGTCATCAAGGTCCGCCAAATGATGAAGAAATAGTCGCAACCAGATGCAGGAAAATAATGCTTAAAAACAGCTTTTAGATGGTGTATATGGGGTATAACAGGTATGAGTGCATATATTTCTATTGGTGACTGAGGATGATGTGGTGAAGAACATTACATAAATATTTATGTCGTTTGTAGACTAATAATTATAGCTATTACAAGTCTTATGTTTTTAGGTTGATTAATATCTCCAAGTATGTGTGGCAAGTGGAAGACATTGTGTTTTTCTCCTGGGAAGCAAGTCAAGTGTTGAAGTGTGGATGCGTAGCCGCTAAATGGTTAGTCTATACTGACAGGTGTAGTCCACTTAGTAGTGCAGTTACGAGAATGCAGAAAACATCAGGTCGTAATGTTTGTGACTTGTGTATGGGAAGACTGTTCGATGCAGAGAAGAAACAACCACCACACTAATGTGTGTCCGTGTTAAAGTACCGCATATAAAAATTACTGCACATATAACCGAATAATATCCAGTATAACAATATTCTTATCAAAGCAGTGGACGACAACCTAAAGAAGATAACTTTAGGTGTCACATGACAGGTGGTTGATGAATCCCACTGATACTATGAGAAGAGTAAACAGAAGGCATCTTTACTCAGAGCTCTATGATTGACATACGTGATACATATCGTTCCATGAATGGCATAGATCACTACATATCGCTCCACTAAGAGACAAGATGTGATCATACACATTACAGTCAATCAATACAAACATACACTCCTGGAAATTGAAATAAGAACACCGTGAATTCATTGTTCCAGGAAGGGGAAACTTTATTGACACATTCCTGGGGTCAGATACATCACATGATCACACTGACAGAACCACAGGCACATAGACACAGGCAACAGAGCATGCACAATGTCGGCACTAGTACAGTGTATATCCACCTTTCGCAGCAATGCAGGCTGCTATTCTCCCATGGAGACGATCGTAGAGATGCTGGATGTAGTCCTGTGGATCGGCTTGCCATGCCATTTCCACCTGGCGCCTCAGTTGGACCAGCGTTCGTGCTGGACGTGCAGACCGCGTGAGACGACGCTTCATCCAGTCCCAAACATGCTCAATGGGGGACAGATCCGGAGATCTTGCTGCCAGGGTAGTTGACTTACACCTTCTAGAACACGTTGGGTGGCACGGGATACATGCGGACGTGCATTGTCCTGTTGGAACAGCAAGTTCCCTTGCCGGTCTAGGAATGGTAGAACGATGGGTTCGATGACGGTTTGGATGTACCGTGCACTATTCAGTGTCCCCTCAACGATCACCAGTGGTGTACGGCCAGTGTAGCAGATCGCTCCCCACACCATGATGCCGGGTGTTGGCCTGTGTGCCTTGGTCGTATGCAGTCCTGATTGTGGCGCTCACCTGCACGGCGCCAAACACGCATACGACCATCATTGGCACCAAGGCAGAAGCGACTCTCATCGCTGAAGACGACACGTCTCCATTCGTCCCTCCATTCACGCCTGTCGCGACACCACTGGAGGCGGGCTGCACGATGTTGGGGCGTGAGCGGAAGACGGCCTAACGGTGTGTGGGACCGTAGCCCAGCTTCATGGAGACGGTTGCGAATGGTCCTCACCGATACCCCAGGAACAACAGTGTCCCTAATTTGCTGGGAAGTGGCGGTGCGGTCCCCTACGGCACTGCGTAGGATCCTACGGTCTTGGCGTGCATCCGTGCGTCGCTGCGGTCCGGTCCCAGGTCGACGGGCACGTGCACCTTCCGCCGACCACTGGCGACAACATCGATGTACTGTGGAGACCTCACGCCCCACGTGTTGAGCAATTCGGCGGTACGTCCACCCGGCCTCCCGCATGCCCAATATACGCCCTCGCTCAAAGTCCGTCAACTGCACATACGGTTCACGTCCACGCTGTCGCGACATGCTACCAGTGTTAAAGACCGCGATGGAGCTCTGTATGCCACGGCAAACTGGCTGACACTGACGGCGGCGGTGCACAAATGCTGCGCAGCTAGCGCCATTCGACGGCCAACACCGCGGTTCGTGGTGTGTCCGCTGTGCCGTGCGTGTGATCATTGCTTGTACAGCCCTCTCGCAGTGTCCGGAGCAAGTATGGTGGGTCTGACACACCGGTGTCAATGTGTTCTTTTTTCCATTTCCAGGAGTGTACATATCCTCTAATTAGGACTTTCATTAGCTTTGTTAATTTATATTTAATACCTCCTCTACTTTGGCTGGCAAAGTGAAGTAGAGTGAACCATAATTACATTACTTTCTTTCAAAGCACTTTCAGCTCTTTAACCATTAATTCTATTAATCTGTATTCTTGCCTTTGGAGGAAGAAACTGTTATACATAATTTTAAAATCAAACGTCATATAACGTAGAGACTCAAATACTCGTGGTTAACTACAGAGTTAGCTAATTTTTACTTTCTCAATTTATTATCCAGTTTGTAGGAAATGTTTCCTTAAGCAGGGTCCTTATTTCTTCTCTTAGCGAATATTACCCTAAGCATATCTCTTCTTCTTGAAGGATATCTTTAATGGGATTCAGCATTCCTTTCCTCTTATTTCGCAGGCCGGTCATTGCGATGTACGAGTATCGCTTCTTTCCTCTAAAGTTGTTGAGGTCCTCCCTTCCATGGGTCCACTCGAACCAGCCATAAGCTCCCTTCTTTGGGGATTACTTACCCATAACTGCAAATTTACAGTAGCTCACCCTCCATTTCCACTACTTCATTGAGTACTGCAGTACTTCTCCCCTTTCATTTCACGTTAGCTTAAGGCTGCATCCTCCATGAAACTCCAGCCGTTTCCCACTTTTCCACTACGAGTTCTCCTGCCTGTTTTTCTCCCATCAAAACTCCTTTTCCTTCTTAACGTTGGCTTGTCATTTCTATATCAAGCTTATTAGTAGGACACGCTGTCTTATTCCCCCCTTCCTTGAAATAATGACAAATCTAGCAAAAGAAGACCCCTTATGCATCTTTGTTTGTGCATAGTCTTTAAGTGTGTGTATGCATGTAGGTGTGTGTGTTTGTGTACGTGAGGGCGTTTGTGTGTGACCTGTAGTAGGCATAAATTCCACACATACCCCTAAAAGCTAAACACAAACCCACCTACAACACATCAAATTACTACAAAAGTTAACAAAAACCATCAGTTACGTCCTCGATAATCATGACATAACACATCTTGTACTGTGTTCTTCAAATTCATAGGCGACTGATTTTTTTCTTCAAGTAGTTCATTGTTTGTGCTTTTTATTATTTCCACGTTGTATAAACTTTTCTCTTTCCCCGTTGTTGGCCCTATCAAAAATAATGCTTTTGGGTGTGGTACCCCTTCGACTCTGTACGAGCCGACATACTTGGGAAAAAAATTTACTTGTCTGTCTCTTGATCATTAATTAGTACTAGATCTTCAATATTAAATTCCAGTATTCACACTTGTATATTATACCGCTTCACTCGCGAATCGTCACTGTCTGTTATATTTTTCTACAATTATTGATGTAGCTCCTCTGTCGCTCTAGTTTCAGCCTGAGGCCAAGTAAACACTTTTAGTAAAGGTTCTCCTATAAAAGGCTTATCCATTATTTCCATAGGTGGCAATCCATCTAATCACTGTCTCTGTGTCAGCATGTTTAATAGGGTAGAGTTTAACATACTTAGACCAACACTCAACCAATACAGATATATGTTACCCTCCCCCTTCCCTCTCCTCGTTGGTATTTGGCCAAAGAAGTCAACAGCTGTGAGCTCATGTAAACCTGTAGGTAGAGTCGGGTATAACTTATACATTATTGCTTGATTGTTGTCTTTCATGTTTTGGCAAGTTTCACATGTATGTAGTACAAACAGCATCATTTTACTTAAGTTCTTAAAGTACCCTATGTTTTCCACGTTTTCGTACCCCAAACTGTCCATACGCTTGATGAATAAATGTAATTAAACCAAGTCCTACAGGTTTCAGTAAAGAGTCTCCATTTGAGTCTAATTTTCTTTAATCTCCAAAACAGAACATGATTTACCATACCGTTATCAATTGTCCCTCCTTGGTCTAAGGTTTTCCACTTATCCCTAAAATATGGATCATCAATGATGTCCTTCATTATTCTTAAGTTTAGGATTCTTACTTCATTATTAGTATAACTTATTGATAAAAAATTAATGTTGAAGGTAGCTCCAGGACCTTCTGTTCTTACAAAATAATTCATGCCCATTGGAAAGCGTAATTATATACTTAATTTCGAAAACTAAATCTAGTGCTTCGTGATTAGTATACGCTATTATTTTTGATCCTCATATTAGAACTTGAAATTTTTTGATACTCAACACTATAGCAAATAATTCTTTTTCTGTTACTTTGTAGCTCTACTCATGTTTGGTTAGAGCTCAGCTCGCAGAAGCTAGTGTATTATGTTCTCCCATGCTAATTTCCCACTCTCTCTTAAACAACTCACACGCTATTCCATACTCTGATGTGTCATTATTTAACCTGAAAGGTTTGTCCATCTGTGGCTGTTTTAAAATGGATGCCTCTACTAGAACTACTTGAATCTCATTATAGGTCTTAGACTCTTCGTCATTCCAAAGCCATTTAGTTTTTTCTTCAGTAAGTTTAATAACTTAAGATTATTCATAGGCTGATCTGGAATATATTTCCTAAAGAATCCTGCTAGTCCCTGAAATGCTTTCAATTGTTTCGTACTTTTAGGTTCTGGACATTATTTTATGGCTCTTATCCTGTCTGGATCTGCTTTTATTTCGCTTATATCTACCAAGTGACCAAGAAACTTCACTTCTTCTCTCCTAAAAATCAACTTTGACAGTCTTATAGCGATTCCTTTAACGTAAAACCTTCCTAATGTTCTAACCAGTAAATCACAATGCTCTTCCCATGTCTTGGACACTAGAAGTATGTCATCTACATAGGTTATTACTTCTTTCAATAAATTATTACTCAGTCCAGCGTCCAAGACTCTTGTGAATATCGACATTGAGATATTTAATCCAAATGGTAACTCTCCTTACCCTCAAACAAATAAGCAGTAAATTTCTTTGAAATCTCATGTTTGACTTACCAGTACCCAAATCTAAGGTCCATCGATCTAATATACTTTCCTTATTCAAACTTCATCAATATTTTGTCTATACTGACTGGTCGATCTTTTTCAGGTTCTATGTGCTAATTTAGAGTACATGTGTCCAACACTAGATGTACTCCCCCAATCGCTTTAGACACTACTAATGACAAGTTATTGCATACACTATAACTCCATTCTATTATTCCTGCTTATAACATTTCATTAATCTCCTTTTGTTTGGCTGGCCCTACACTTAATGGTACCAGATAGGGTTTATAGAAAAAAG
The DNA here is from genome assembly GCF_021461385.2 of Schistocerca piceifrons. NCBI lineage: Eukaryota > Metazoa > Arthropoda > Insecta > Orthoptera > Acrididae > Schistocerca > Schistocerca piceifrons. The sequence goes on along the minus strand of NC_060139.1, from coordinate 969,579,950 downwards.
GCGATTCATCTTTGATCATAAAACTACATTCATAGTTACAAAGTACTCTAGGTTTATTTAAGAAAACTTTACTATACTTCCTCAGTATATGGTATAGATTATTTTTCTGTAACTCAATTAACAAATCAGATTCATAAGCTTTCGTCCTAATTAGTTTTTGCAGCGTACTTTGTGGATATGAACTGTTCTCTAAATCCGTCACAGTGCTTGTTGCTATGAGGTGGATGTTACATATCTTGTTATTACCAGTAATCTCCTCACTAAATGATACTTCAAATACTTCATCTTGATAAGTACATGTTAATATCTGTGCTGAGAAATCTAGTATTACTTTAAATCATATCAGCCAATCAATAGCTACTAACAATTGCAAATTTACATTAGGCACTATTAAGAATGACTGCATAAACGTAAAATGGTTTAATGCTTTCGGTAACCATACTTCATGCTTACTTTATCTTGCTTTGTTTCCAGTTATTCCTACTACCTACTACATATACACCAGTAATTGGCAGTATTGGATATACTCTCACATTTTATTACATCGAACAAAAACTGGGACACAATAGAAATTTCATTCCCCGAATCTATGGACACCCTCACTTCCTGATCGTCAGTTGTTTCCGAAACTATTGGTTTAGTAATCTCAATACCTTTTTCTTTGTCTCCTTCAGCGAGTAACCAATTTCGTAGTGGTGTTACCTCACTAAAGGCAACAAACTTTTTTCGTATGGGCCTACACTTAGTTGGACACGTACTGAATCTGACATCTTTACCAGGACGTCGATTGTTTTCCGTTACTATTTTGTTTGATTTGCCGAAAAATCTGCACTACTCGAGCACCTTCCTTCAGGCCACTATTTGTGAATATTTATTTATCAAAGCTTCGTACTTCCCGTCTTTGTTGTTCGAATTTACTATTGTGACTTTTATTTACCTGACAATAATTAACCTCCCGTTTTTTCTGATATTTAGAGTTCAATTTACCTCCTTCCTGGCACGCATCCTCGTGACTGCGATTATTCATCGTATCTAGATTTTCAACAAACGACAGTAATTCATTCACGGTAGACGATCCACTATGTAAAATTTCCTTTCTTACATAGTATGGTAACGCTTTACCAATACGTTTGCTAGATGTACTTCGTCTATTGTATCAACACTTCGTACTTCCCGTCTTTGTTATTTGAATTTATTATTGTGACTTTTATTTACCTGACAGTAATTAACCTCCCGTTTTTTCTGATATTAAGAGAGAATACTTGGATCCTGTTAGACGCCATTCTATATACTTTTTGAACCTACCCCATGAATGTTAAAATGTTTTGGGTCTAATGATTCTAGAGTCAGTTTCTCTTGTATTGTTTTAGACCAATACTTACGTTTGAATTTCTCCTGAAAATCGTCCCACGAGGAAACTCTTCCGAATGGGCCTTGTCCCACTTAGCAGTGCCCCGTAGTAAATAACTCAAAACGAAATCTGTATTTCTAGAGTCATCCCACTTTTGTGATAATAACCTGGAAGATACTCCCAGGAAGTACGTTGGATGTACTTCCCTATCTGGTTTAAACTTTGGAAAATGCTTATAAAAGTTCATTCCGCTTCCCAACTGTAATTCCTCTAATAGTGCTGTTTCATTGGAAGATGTACCTTTAACTTGACTTTCTCTCAGTTCCCTTCTAGCTTTTTCCAATTCGTCCCACAGTCTTTTAAACTCATTGGTGTTTTTAGTGGCTTCCTCCCAGGAAAACTGCCCGTTTTCTAAAGTGCGTGAAGACTCCTGAAATTTATGATCTAACAATTCTTGTATTTTTTCCTCCAAAATTGAATGTATTTCATGCGAATATACGAAATCTCCGTTGTCGCTTCTCTGTTCTAAAATTTCTAAGTCGTTTGCGCATCTAACATCAGATTTTTTACCAACTTACATTCTGTTCATGAAAACTATCTACGTCCATGTGCAAATCTTTAACATGTTCATGGACCTTGAGGTGTGCGTACTGTAAGACCTTCAGTATACACACCATCAGATATTTGACTTGTCACTCTTCAGACGATAGAAATGCCACTTGCACGCTTGGAGTAGCAGATTGACGGTGACCAACTTTAAACAGAACTTGATTAATTTTCACACACATTTATTAAAATAATAACAAGCATAAAAATTACTTAACATGGTTCTGGATGCTATTTACAATTGACAATCTGAAGTTCCTTTGGCATTGGTACGTTAATCTTATTCTCACATATATCTCTGATACTTGATAAGTGTCTATACATTTACCTTCATGGCTATGTACAGGAATATGATAATCTTATTAGGTGCAGACTGAAACTTGACTTTAGACTCGTACAGACTAATGCAGACTGGTACAGACAGGTGCAGACAAATGTAGACTGACTAATCGGAGATCTGTACACTTGTTATAATACCTTGCACGTTAATGTATCACTGCGCGAGTGTGATCCGCGAGGAGAAAAGTTTCTACGCCAGCAGCAATCTCATTGGCTTCATTACATATTGATACGTGGATCAGCGGAAGCAGATTTGGTCTGTCTCTATGGCAGCGCCATCTCGTATTGCGTATTACAGAATTTCTTCCTTTCAGTCTGTTTTTTATTTGCCACATTCCACTTATAACCAGACGGTCGGCACATGAACTGTTTATTAATGGCTGATGACTTCTATATTCAGCTTGTGTGGCGATGTTCTGAATGCTTGAACAACATCTGTGTTCTGAGCCTCTTGCTCCATGCAGCTACACTTAACACCGCCACCTTAAAACTCTTATTAGCCTGGTTCAAATGGCTCTGAGCACTATGGGACTTAACTTCTGAGGTCACCAGTCCCCTAGAACTTAGAACTACTTAAACCTAACTAACCTAAGCACATCACACACATCCATGCCCGAGGCAGGATTCGAACCTGCGACCGCAGCGGTCGCGCGGTTCCAAACAGTAGCGCCTAGAACCGCTCGGCCACAGCCTGGTCTAGAGATTCAACCTTGCTACTCTTGTGATTTTTCTCAGGATCCAGCTGTTCTGTGTCCTGTTCTTCCTTGGCGTCGAACTTCTTTCTTCCGTGCAGACTTCTATACGTGAAGTGGTTATAAAACAAAACACTGCTTCTCTACTTAAATAAAGTGCAGATTGGTTCCAGTTAACTCTGTATGTTGTCACCAACTTTTATAAACGTATACACGTTACATGGGAAATTACTACTCCCAAAACCAAGTGATATTACTATCTCAAAGATCTCTCATTAACATGTCTCTGAATAGTGTATAACAACTATCGCTTATCTACATCATATGCGTCTCCTGTGGTGCCAGTGGTCTTCCTTGGCACCAGAGCTCCTTCTTTCCTCCTCGCTGCACGGAGATTGTAAATGCTCTCCGGCAACTAGATTTCACACATGTCGAGTGACACACACATCAAAAAAAGTTTCGCATCACCCCAGTTCTTAGAACTCCGGAAGATAGACGTTGACTGTGGATATTTAATCACAGACACAGTCCCTTTTGACTGTTCAGAGATGTCGCTAAACCCGCCCAAAGATGTAAACAACAACGCATGAGCAGCGTCTATTAGACGGAGGGGGTCCGACAGCCGATCAGTTCCAGTCATTCCACCAGGAAGGAGGTACAGGGTTCGTGTTGTCTGTATTTCAACCATGCCTACACGGTCAATACCGCGGTTCGATCGTGTCCGCATTGTTACTTTGTGCCAAGAAGGGCCCTCAAAAGGGAAGTGTCCAGGAGTCTTGGAGTGAACCTAAGCGATGTTGTTCGGACATGGATGAGATACAGAGAGACAGGAACTGTCGTTGACATGCCTTGTTCCACTGCAGTGGATGTACGCTACCTACGGATTATGGCTCGGAGGAACCCTGACAGCAATGCCACCATGTTGAATAATGCTTTTGCTGCAGCCACGGGACGTCGTGTTACGACTCAAACTGGGCGCAATAGGCTGCATGATGTGCAACTTCACTCCCGACGTCCATGGCGAGATCCATCTTTACAACCACGACACCATGCAGTGCGGTACAGATGGGCCCAATGCCGAATGGACCGCTCAGGATTGGCATCACGTTCTCTTCACTGATGAGTGTCGCATATGCCTTCAACCAGTGAATTGTCGGAGACGTGTTTGGAGGCAACCCGGTCTGGCTGGACGCCTTAGTCACACTGTCCAGCGAGTGCTGCAAGGTGGAGGCTATATCTGATGTTTTGGGGTGGCATTATGTGGGGCCGAAGTACGCCGCTGGTGATCGTGGAAGGCGCCGTAACGGCTGTATGATACGTGAATGCCATCCTCCGACATATGGTGCAACCATATCGGCGGCATATTGGCTAGGCATTCTTCTTCATGGACGACATTTCGCGCCCCCATTGTGTACATATTGTGAATGACTTCCTTCAGGATAACGACATCTCTCGACTAGAGTTGCTATTATGTTCTCCAGACATGAACCCTATCGACACGCCTGGGATGGATTGAAAAGGGCTGTTTATGGACGACGTGACCCACCAACCTCTCTTAGGGATCTATGCTGAATCACCGTTGAAGAGTGGGACAATCTGGACCAACATCGCCTTGATGAATTTGTGGATAGTATGCCACGAAGAATACAGGCATGCATCAGTGCAAGAGGTCGTGCTACTGGATATTAGAGGTACCGGTGTGTACAGCAATCTGGACCACCAGCTTTGAAGGTCTCACTGTATGGCGTTACAACATGCAATGTGTGATTTTCATGAACAATAAAAGGGGAGAAATGATGTTTATGTTGATCTCTATTCCAGTTTCCTTTACTAGTTCCGTAAATAGCCGAACCTAGGTAATGCAAGACTTTTTTATGTTTGTACTTCCCCACAGAATGTGACCCGATGTTTACAAACTAATTGCGATCATGGACATCTTTATTCTGAGCTCTACAATTGACATACGTGATGCATGCTCTTGCATGAATGGCATAGATCACTACACAGGAGGAGGTCTGTTGTGTTTTCCGATGAAAACTGGTTCTGCATCAGTGCCAGTTATGGCCTCGTGTTGGTTAGACAGAGGCCAGTTGAGGGCCTATAACCAACCCGTCGCTGTGCTAGAGACACTGGACCCACATCTGGGGTTATGGTCTAGGTTGCGATTTCGTATGACAGGAGGAGAACCCTCGTGGTTATCCCACGTACCCTGACTACGAAACTGTGCGTCAGTCTGGTGATTCGACCTGTTGAGATGCCACTTATGACAGCATTCCAGGGGGTGTTTTCCAACAGGATAACGCTCGACCACATACCGCTGTTGTAACCCAGCATGCGCTTCAGAGCGTTGACATGTTGCCTTGGCCTGCTCGATGACCAGATCTGCCTCTAATCGAGCATGTTGGGACGTCATAGGACGACAGCTGCAGTGTCGTCCGCTAACAGCATTAACCGTTCATATATTGACTGACCAAGTGCAACAGACATGGAACTCCATCACACAAACTGACATGCGGCGCTTGTACAACACAATGCATGTAGGTTTGCGTACTTACACCCAACATCCTGGTGGTTACACCTGTTATTAATGTACCAGCATTGCATATTTGAAATGCCTTATCTCGCGCTTACATTAATCTGTGATCTCGGTATGTTAATCGCTTAAATATGTTACCCATACAAATGTATTCCAGAAATTTCGTTACTCTACATTAATTATTTTTTGGTGCCGCGATTTTTTTTGTCAGTGTAGTAATGATAGAAATGTATTTGTGGTGTAAATGGTATGCAAGTTATAAAAACTGGCGTAAAGAAAATTGTACAGGTTAGAGAAAAATTGTGTCATGAAATTTTAAGTCTGGATAGCTGATGCCAGTAGGAAATGTTGTGTAGGTCGAAAACACACCATTTTTAAACTACGGAAACTTGACGCCATGCACTCCGATTGGCCATGGAACTGCCCTGTTGTCGTTCGTCGGTTGACGGGCAGCGCTATGATTGTCGGTTCACACATACAAACGTCTCTCTCCGCGTTACTGCCCCAACGTGTCGAATAGGTCTTGCTGTTTGTCTCCACCTCACATCAGCTTCGCTTCGCTTCGGAGCACACACACATCACGTGTGATTTACTCATACAGTAAGCATGGTGGCACAGTATTCGTTTGAAGAACAGCGTGATATGGTCTTTGTTTATGGACTAGCCGACGGTAATGCGCATGAAGCTCGACGGTTGTATGAGGAACGCTACCCAGCAAGACGTCACGCACAGCCACAGATGGTTACAGCAATTCCCCGGTGACTTGACGAAACAGACTCGTTAGCGGGATATCATAGTGATGCTGGAAGACCTCGAACACGACGAGATGCTGCATTTGAAGGCACTGTTCTCGAGCGCTTCGAGGAAGCACCTACGACAAGTACTCGAGCGGTTGGACACGACATAAGGGTCACTCATCGGTTAGTCTGGGAGGTTTTGAAGGATGACAGCCAGCATCCATTTAGTTTCGACCCTGACCAAGACTTATAATCATGTGGCGGACTATGAACACATACTAGGGTTTTACCGGTGGTTTCTGCGACATGTTGCACGAGATCACGACTTCCCTGCCATTGTGCTGTCTACCGACGAGTGCAACTTCCATCGGGATGGCCTTTACAACACTCGAAACGTTCATTACTGGGCAAGGGGAAATCCTCATGTCACGTACGTCCACGGACACCAGGAATGATTTTCGCTCAACATTTGGGCAGGCATTGTGGGTGATCATCTGATTGGGCCATTCTGTCTACCTCCTCGACTTACCTGGGCATATTACCTTCACTTTTTGCAAGAAACTCTACCTGGCCTGTTGGAAGATGTTTCCTTGGACATACGGCTACGCATCTGGTTGCAGCGTGATGGGGCGCCCGCACATTGCAGGCGTGCTGTGCGCGGATATTTAAATGAATTCTTCGATGGCCGCGTAGTTGGCAGAGGTGCTCGTAGGACATGGCCCCCGTGATCGCCAGACCTCATGCCACCGGACTTCTCCTGTGGGGATTCTTCAAGTGCCGGCCGCGGTGGTCTCGCGGTTGAGGCGCTCAGTCCGGAACCGCGCGACTGCTACGGTCGCAGGTTCGAATCCTGCCTCGGGCATGGATGTGTGTGATGTCCTTAGGTTAGTTAGTTTTAAGTAGTTCTAAGTTCTAGGGGACTGATGACCACAGATGTTAAGTCCCATAGTGCTCAGAGCCATTCTTCAAGGTTCTAGTTCACCCATCCGGACGCGAACCGTCTAGAAACATGCCACCAATCACATCAGGGCAATGCCAGGAATCTTTGAAAGAGTTCGACAAAACACCGTTCGGCGTTACCAAGCTTCTGTCGCGTCAGAGGGTCGCCAGTTCGAGCACCTGCTTTATGTAAACAATGTTCTAGCTACAAAAAAGGACCTTTTCAGGGCTGACACAATTTGTAGAAGACTTCCTGTACGCGAACTAACAGCCGTTGACGGGTTTCTTCCCAGTACGTCTTACCAGGAAACTACAATGGATGTGCCGGGACCCCGGCGTATTCGCCCCCAGAGTGGAAGGCTGGCGCGCTACCACCGAGCGTGCAGGCTGCCTTGGGTACATCGCGATCTCCGGCAGGCAAAGCACTCGCGGTCGTGCAGTGTCCAGAGTATCCAGCAACAGGGTAATCCCGCGGCCAACACTAGTAATTTTGGCTCCTACTGGCATCAGCTATCCCGGGTTCAAATTTCGCGACACAATTTTTCTCCATCCTGTATATGAATTATATTAAGTACCATGTTGTATATTAAACTAATGCATCGGTTATTTATTTGTTTATTTATTTATTTATTTCATTTGATCTGATTAGGACCATCAGGCCCACGTCGGACAAGAATTTCACACATACAGAGCTCTTTTTCTTCCTTCACAGTTACCTAAGAAATAGCATTATTAATTTTGAGAAATAGTATTAAAATTATTTGAGTGTCTCCAGAGACAATGTGAATAAATAATCTTGACTGTGAACTAATGAAGATAATACTGGCATTGTTTCTTTTAGTAAACAGCGAGAGTTAGCGTTGAGCAGTATCATTAGAAACTCGATGCGGTCATGTGAAAACACTGTACGTATTTATTTATCGCAGGTGTACGAGCCGGGCTTCGTGGAGGATGTGCGGGTGCGGCACCTGCTGGCCAGGCAGCGCTTCCGGAACCTGGCGGAGGCGGAGCGCCGCTTCCGGCACAGCGGGGCGTGGGAGAAGGTGCAGGACGATGTCGTCTACTGCCCTCCCACACTGGAGGCCGATGCCTTCCAGCCCTAGGCTGCCCGCCGTTGCTGCTCGCTGTACTCTGCGCAATTATACCGCACTCACAATGACGTCATTCTTTTCCTTCCAGCGAGTAGCCATGGTATTTTGCTACCGCTCCCCGCCACTAACCTTTGTGACCGGGGCGGATATTGGCCGTTGCATATTCAGTTGTGATAATAAGTTTCGCCAACAGAGTGCCTCAAATAGGAGGAGAGATACTCGCAGTAGTCATGTTTGCAGAAAAATATTGACAAGGTTGCTCCTGCTTCTGCAAAACAAAATATCTTCTTACTTCCATTTCTTTGCCCAACCATCTTTCATTTTCTACGTCATGTAGGCTTTGACGATGGGTTGTTTATTACTTGGTTAGTCTTACATGTTGTCCCGCCCTATGAAACTGTTTTGTTCCTGACATTTAGTGCAGAGGTACGTCGATTATCTTCAGAGGTGCTTCTGGTTCCGCCGACTCTTGCTGACTGACAGGTCGGATGTTGGAGAATGACATAAATATCATGGAAAGGTAATCATTGTCGAAGCTAAAGCTTAACTACAGAACACATTAAGGGGGGTACGTACATGCTATGCTGTAAGTGTTACATTTACAATATTGATGACACATTATCTCAGAACCTTTGATAGATAGAGATATAAAGTTTTAGAAAGTATAGTTTCACTTCTTTTCTGATTACTGAACCAGAATCATGACATACAGGCAGATAATTAATTAGTTATGATTTTTTAAAAATTTTTGTTCAATTTTTGAAATCCTCTCTTGCTTCTGTAAGTAAAAAACCATTATAGCTAAAAATGTTTTGGTGGTTCAGCAGCAGCAGTATACTAAAAGGTAACATACTGTAAAATTAGATATACATATATGTAATAGTTCATGAGATAATGGGTCAAATCTTTAAAAAAAGTCATTTTCAGGAAATAAAGTTTAAACGTTTTCATTTGATGTTAACTCACATATGGAGTCATGTCTTCTCCTAGAAAGAGCCAGGCCCATAATAAGCATTATCTGGATCCTCTTCTTGATCACCTTGCAAACCTAAAACTTCTTTGTTTTACTGCCTCTTGCTTCTTTATTTATTTCCTCTGCTGCACGCTGGACTTTTATGATTCTGAGTCGATCCATTAGCTGGGAGGCTTGCACGATGTTGGGTCCTAGAGTAATACCAAGTTGCTCTAGTACCCTAATTCTTCCCTTATTACGATCTTTTCATCATAGCGTCACAAACACCCAAGCATATAGTTTTCATTCCTACAAAGACGTTTTTTGGCATGCGGGTCCCAACGACATTATTGAAAGACTCATTCGGGTTTTGCGTTAGACCACGGACACATTTGGAAGGAAGTTCAGGATGAACTAACTCTCTATCATCATAGTCATCATCTTTATATATTTGTTTAATAGCTTCCATCACTGCAAATGGTATGCCATTTTTGTGTCTAAACTGTTCCTCTGTACCTGTCTCCTGAGCTTTGCTGTACTTGCACCATGAGTCTGAACTGGGTGAGGAAAGACCATGTATACGTATATCATCAGTGGATAATTTGTGGAAGAATGTAGCCCACACTGCTCTTTTCATCCCTTGTAGATCATGTGTATTGTTTCTTGTTGCCATTCTATAATATTCCTAGAGTCCATCAATGTTTTTTCTGTAAGTCTTCCTTTACCATTTAGAGTCTTTCCATCTGACATCTTCTCTTTTCCTTTTCGAAGGCGTGTTCCAATCCGTTTTTGAACGTGGACAACACATTAAATCTTTAAAATATGCTTTTCACCATAAGGTTGACTTTCCACTGCTGATCTGAAAACCTTCGAATCACCACCTCCCCAAGTACTCAGTGTAGCACACACCTCTCTCCTGCTGTGAGCGTCTGATCACAGAAACAACTGCAATAGCCTCCACACCCCCACTAGTTCCCTCATAATTCTTAGCACAATTTGATTTATGACTTTCACTTGTTCCATTGTCAACTGATTTACACTGATGGCAGTATTTGGTTCACATGGCTCTGAGCACTATGCGACTTAACTTCTGAGGTTATGAGTCGCCTAGAACTTAGAACTAATTAAACCTAACTAACCTAAGGACATCACACACATCCATGCCCGAGGCAGGATTCGAACCTGCGGCCGTAGCGGTCGCTCGGTTCCAGACTGTAGCGCCTAGAACCGCACGGCCACTCCGGCCGGCGATCGCAGTATTTAGTGAGCCGTTCTATGTCTAAAATTTTGCCCGTGTCTCCAAAATTTTGCCTGTGTCTACACTAGTGACACTTGCAACTGAATTTTTAGATGTGTGGCCTCTCTTCTGCTACAGGTAAATATGTTGTGTTACTTAATGCTACTTCTTTAGCAACATCTTTCATAGAAGCTACAGTGACAGATTTGACACATTCACCAATTACTTTGGTGTACTTAATTGATCTGGTTGGTGAGTTTGACAAGTTTAGCTTTGCACGTAATACTTGAGCTGCAGTCAGTCCTTTACCTGTACACCTCATTCCATACAAGAATCTAACATTGCTCTCAAACAAGTCATTCATGCATTTTTGAGAAGTCCAAAATGATGTAGAAAGCCTGCAAACTTTGCACTGAATAACAAATTTGTTAGCAAGTCCAGTCCTTGCAGATGTGTCCTCACAGATGCTAATTTGCCCACCACAAACCTTACATGAGATAGTATGTTGTAAAACTTGTCCTAACATACACAAATCTAATAAAACGTAAACTGTTTACATGCTATTCTTTGTCAGTAAGAAATCCTCATGCTTTCCAAATTTCCTCTTCGAAGCACTAGTGGGCCTGTTCTTATCATGTGTCTGTGATTCAGATGTATGCTGATTTCCATGGAAACGCCCTTTCTTTACGTCATGTTGAAAGAGGTATACCATAAGAACGTATAATAACGCACCAAACCACTATGGTTACAGTTCATAATCTATAAAACACTACAACCACAAAGTAACTCCACAAAATGCATGTGAAATATCGCCATTTCTGTTTACATACTACATCCAGGCTCTTAACACAAACATTAACATGAATTGAAGGAGTAAATATATGAAAACCACAGCCTTCTAATTTGAATAGTTCCGGAGATAGAGATACTTAAGGAAGTAAGTGCAGAATGACTGGATTTTTTTACACTTGCACTATTAAGTTTGAAATAATAGAAACTACACTTCCTGTTGGAATTAATCGACAAATGATGCATCAAATTATTCAGGAGAGATAAAATATTATAGAGAGATAATAATCGGAAAATGTCACTTTTTGACCAATTTCACGAGACATACTGCCATTAAATGTATTGCCAGTTGTGAATATGTCAAATGAGCTGTAGAATGGAATGACAACACTGAAAATTTGTGGTGGACTAGGACTCGAACCCAGATTTCCCACTTATCGCGAGCTGTCGCCTCACGATTTTTTACAATCCTTTTGTAAATTTGTTTATTTTATTCTTAGGCTCCAAAATTGCGGATACAATTGTAATAGAAACTGTTCTGTTAGTAAGAAGGCGTTATAAACAAATTAAAGAACATAATCTCAATATGAAATAAACATTTTAGCCACATTTACTTCGTGCATCCACCTTTCAACATATGGATGAACTCAAAACATCAAAAAGAAATTAGAGAACGGAAATTCTTACAGTTGTATTACTTAACAATGACAACACGGTCAAAGTAAATCAAAATAATCATGGAAAACAAACGCGGCACTCCATTCCACATGCGCTTCCCATCTCCGGACAATGTTCATCGGTACCAAGTCGATAACTATTTCGCTTTGTGTCAAGGTCCACTACAGGGGTCGTATTTATCTCAGTACACCCCAACTGTGTGTGTGTGTGTGTGTGTGTGTGTGTGTGTGTGTGTGTGTGTGTGTGTAGGGGGGGGGATGAAGATACTGCACACATAATTTGCAAAAAGTCGTTGATAACAATTATCTTGTAAATATTGTCAATAGTCAAGAACCATCTCCTCATCATCGAAGGATAAGTAATTGATGGACATGCCTTTAAATCATGTGATAGGGTGAGTCTTTACGGTCAGGAAGTAATTATCCTCCGGGCATAAGAGGATATGCGGCTCTGTCTTGTGAGGCGGGGCATGAAAGTAACAGGCGAGGATCTTCTGTACCAGCATCCATATGTCAAACGTTGCTCCATATGTGAAACAGTGTCCGTCAGTATCTAGGAGGTGGCACTGTAGGCAGATGGGAGAATCTGTTAGCCCAATAGCGTGCAAACTGTGTTGCGTTACGTACTTCCAATTGACTGCACAGTTCCACGTTAGTCATACCCGTGTAGAGAGGAAGGGTTGTTGGTCTTCTCTCCACACCATAGGCCATAGTCTGGACAGGGTTTTACTCTCATCACATTGCGAGGTATGGATCTCGACAGCAAATGATAGACATCTCAAATCTTCGAAGCTCGAGTGGTGGACAGATCCAGGGGCACGTAGTTATATTCGATAATGAATGCTGAGACATGGAAAAGAGAGGGAGTGATGCAAGCAATTGTAACAGGTGGCAGGTTGGATGCCGCCACCAGTTCCTCCAATAGCCTTCTCGTAAGTGAAGTATGTTGGCAGGTCCACTGTTTCACTAATATGAACAAATATGAGGCTGTAGCCTGCACTCACACATTTATAAGTCACAGTCCATCTTCATGTGCAGGGAGGGTTAGGGTGTCGCAGTGGACTTTAAATAGCAATCTAGCAGAAAGGTAATACCCAAATCCCTCCCGTAGTGTGCATGCTATCGCTGCTGGTAGTGGGAGAACCTGAGCCATGTGTATCAACTTGCTTGCCACATGAAGGTTAAGATAACGGACACATTGTAGGCGATCCATAAATCGAAGAAGAGTCTGATGCAGTTTTGTGCCTATCGCCTGTAGAGGACGAAAACTGTTCGTGGTAGCCATGTGACACACATCTCATTTAAATGAAATACCGAAATATCTGACTGCATCCATATGTGGGAGAGGTGCCACGCAGCTCCCCTGCAGGTCCCTTCCGATATGCATCGTTGCCGACTTGGCTACATTCATGTGGCTTCTCGCCGCCGATCCATATCGCTTAATCCATTCAAGTATGGAACACCCCTCATCGCTTGATCGGACCAGCAGTAGAAAATCATCAGCATACGCTTTGCAGTGGACAATGTGGCCCCTCCACGTAATCCTCGAAAGTCAGAGTCCAGTAAGATGAAAAAAATCATGGAGAGTGGGCATCCTTATCAGACCGAACGCCAGATTTGCAAGGGACCCTCCGTACGTCGATTTACAAGAACATGGGATGATGTTCTGCGTAAGAGGCGCAAAATTATGTCGAGTTAGTCAGATGGAAAGCCTATGTGGACTATACTATTGGCCATTAAAATTGATACACCAAGAAGAAATGCAGATGATAAACGGGTATTCATTGGACAAATATATTATACTAGAACTGACATGTGATTACATTTTCACGCAATTTGGGTGCATAGACCCTGAGAAATCAGTACCCAGAACAACCACCGCTGGCCGTAATAACGGCCTTGATACACCTGGGCATTGAGTCAAACAAAGCTTGGATGGCGTAGACGTTTTCAATTGTTGAGAGATGTGGAGAGTGTGCTGGCCAGGGCAGCAGTCGAACATTTTCTGTATCCATATAGACCCGTACAGGACCTGCAACACGCGGTCGTGCATTATCCTATTGAAATGTAGGGTTTTGCAGGGATCGAATGGAGGGTAGAGCCACGGGTCGTAACACATCTGAAATGTAACGTCCACTGTTCAAAGTACCGTCAATGCGAACAAGAGGTGATCTAGACGTGTGACCAATGGCACCCCATACCATCACTGCGGGTGATACGTCAGTATGGCGACGACGAATACACGCTTCCAATGTGCGTTCACCGCGATGTCGCCAGACACGGATGCGACTATCATTAGGCTGTAAACAGAACCAGGATTTATCGAAAAAATTTACGTTTTGCCATTCATGCACCCAGGTTCGTCGTTGAGTACACCATCGCAGGCGCTCCTGTCTGTGATGCAGCGTCAAGGGTAGCCGCAGCCATGTCTCCGAGCTGATGGTCCATGCTGCTGCAAACGTCGTCGAACTGTTCGTGCAGATGGTTGTTGTCTTGCAAACGTCCCCATCTGTTGACTCAGGGATCGAGACGTTGCTGCACGATCCGTTACAGCTATGCGGATAAGTTGCCTGTCATCTCGACTGCTAGTGATACGAGGCCGTTGGGATCCAGCACGGCGTTCCGTATTACCCTCCTGAACCCACCGATTCCGTACTCTGCTAACAGTCATTGGATCTCGACCAACTCGAGCAGCAATGTCGCGATACGATAAACCGCAATCGCGATAGGCTACAATCCGACCTTTATCAAAGTCGGAAACGTGATGGTACGCATTTCTTCTCCTTACACGAGGCATCACAACAACTTTTCACCAGGCAACGTCGGTCAATTGCTGTTTGTGTATGAGAAATCGGTTGGAAACTTTTCACATGTCAGCACGTTGTAGGTGTCGCCACTGGTGCCAACCTTGTGTGAATGCTCTGAAAAGTTAATCATTTGCATATCTCAACATCTTCCTGTCGGTTAAATTTCGCGTCTGTAGCACGTCATCTTCGTGGTGTAGCAATTTTAATGGCCAGTATTGTAAAAAAGCACTTGTGGTGCTCTCTGTCAACAGCGTGGTCGAAGTCAACTGAGATCATAGCAGCTCGGAGGCGACATAATGTGGCGAGAGCTACGAAAACCTTACATTCACCAGGGCCATTTGCATTTTGGAGTCTCTTCCTCGTTGTTACGCCGTCGCCAAGGTAGCCCCTATGGGCCGGCAACACATCTAACACGACACAGGACCGAGGTTGCATAGGTCCAAAGGCGTAAACATCGGCTGTTTTGGAAACAGACATTCCGTGAACTACTTCCTGCTGAGGGAGTTCGAGATGGCCTGCATGAAGTATTTCTACACCAAATCTGAATGGATGACCAATACTATTTAAAGGCTAGAACCAGCACCGGAGTCAGTTCACGCCGGATACCGACCTCAAGGACGTCTCCACGAAGACTACGTCTCCGCCATCGAAATAGGACTTAGAATTAAGTGTATGTGTGATACCACGGACTCTCGTAGAAATCTTAGAAGTTACCTTTTGTTGCCTCTAGTAGGAAATTCTTACTGGCTTTGTGATTGGGACTTTTCGTGGTTGTTCAGTCAATTCCATGTAGACTCACGTAAATAAAGTTGTGTTGTATAAACTTTCAAATGCCGCGCGGGATTAGCCGAGCGGTCTATGGCGCTGCAGTCATGGGCTGTGCGGCTGGTCCTGGCGGAGGTTCGAGTCCTCCCTCGGGCATGGGTGTGTGTGTTTGTTCTTAGGATAATTTAGGTTAAGTTGTGTGTAAGCTTAGGGACTGATGAGCTTAGCAATTAAGTCCCATAAGATTTCACACACATCTGAACGTTTTGAAACTTTCAAATTGTCAGTTACAACACTCGTGTTGTTTGCTCTGTTGAAACGATTAGTGGCGGACTTCCTTTACGTGCACTGCAGGAGCCGGGGAAAAATCTTATAGTCCAAAATTAAGATTGAAATCCGGCAGTAGTCCTCGATCGACTGACCTCTGAAAGGCTTGTGTATCGGGATGAGTAGTCCCTCGACGAAGGCAGATGGCATGCGAAAACAGGGGGACATCAGCTCTTGGTACACTGTGATCCAAAGTGGCAACATCAGAGTGCGGAAAGTCTGATAGAATTCGAGCGGCAGTCCCTCAGCCTGGGCGACTTAGTAAGTGCACCCTTACCTAGCGCGCCCTCAGTGTCGTCCTGCGTTATCTCCGCTAAAAGCGACGATACTGCTGAGTCGAGGGTGCAAAACATATACTGCAAGAAGTCGCTGTCGTCTCCTTCCTCTATATTTTCCTCCTGGTCAAAACGCCGATAACGATTTGCAAAGACTTCATGGTGGTTGCCTGGGTTACTAAGGATCCATGGTTAACTGTTGTCGGCGTTGACGGCTGTCAAGCACGATGTGGTACATGGATGGAATTTCACTATTTGCTCGGTTTTGACACCGCAACTGCACGATGATAACTTCCAATTTGCGCCGTGTATGGGACAATATGTTGGCTTTAATTAGGCGGCTTGCCATCTGTCGTTGTAGAGACGGCGGTTGAGATGCGAGTTCGCGAAGCGTCATGTAATAAAAGTCCAAAGTATGACGATGCCATGCGGCGATGTCCTTTCCACATCGTATTTGTACCCGCCGGAACGCTGGTATTGCACATTCCATCCACCATGCCAACGTTGAAGGATATCGTGGAAGATGTGTTTCGCAGTCTGCCAACGCGGCGGCCATAATCTGACGGCATTCTGGGTCCTGGAAGGTGTGCCAGCTTCATCTTTAACATGGCACGACTGTTCCATACACTTTGTTGTTGGAGGGTGACCGTGCATATGAAGGAACTATGATTGGAGAAGGCAAGTGGCACCTGAACGGCCTTCAATATTCCTGGTGCAAGATCATGTGAGACATAGATGCGACTGGCAGAGTGACTAGTAAGAAATGTGTGTCCGGGGCGGCCACCTTGCACTTTCTTCCAAGTATTGATAAGATGTAGGTCTCATACCATTATCCGAAGTTCTTGATAAGCCGAAAAGTGTGGGACCTGGTCCTTGGCGTGGAGCACACAGTTAAAATCGCCACCGAAGTTATAGTGATTGTAGCCACAAAGAAACAGTAGGGTGATTTCCTCTGAGTAGAACTGTGATCTTTCGCCACGTTTGTCGGTTCTCGATGGAGCATACATGTTAATAATACGTGTACCCAGCGCCGTGACCGGCAGCCCTCTGGCTCAGGGGAGGTAAGTCACATCTTCGATGGGAATACCGTCACGCACCATAATCCGGTCATCATAAGAATAAACCAGATGTAAACATTGCACTATTTGTTCTTCCGCGTTTGCTGGAACCCCATTGGATTTTCGTTTCACGTGGGACTGCAGCCAGGGTGTCTCGAATACTGTTAAGTGCGATAATATAGGTATGTTTTGTGCTGTGCGTTACGCACACATTGACTTAGCGATAATACGGGACAACAGGGACTTGGATAGCACTGGTCGGTCAGCTGGTACAGCTAGCCTGCAGTGACTTGGCCAGCTGAAGTTCACACGTAGAGAGAGAGACGAGCAGAGGAGCAATACAGCTTTGAATTTCATTTAATTTTTATGCAGACTGATATAATACAGTGCAAATTTGCCACAATACGCTCCTTAGACGACTAGGCGAAATCCGCAACACGTTATCGTTTTTAGCTAACGTACTATTGTAATTAAAAACAAGAATGATGAAAATTCCTGACTTAAGCACAAGCTAATTTTTCTGCATAAGCTGTGTGTAATGTAAGAGAGTATTGAAGGATTTCACTGTGTAGTTGCCGCGTGGGATTAGCCGAGCGGTCTATGGCGCTGCAGTCATGGACTGTGCGGCTGGTCCCGGCGGAGGTTCGAGTCCTCCCTCGGGCCGGGGTGTGTGTGTTTGTCCTTAGGATAATTTAGGTTAAGTGGTGTGTAAGCTTAGGGACTGATGACCTTAGCAGTTAAGTCCCATAAGATTTCACACACATCTGAACATCATCATCACTGTGTAGTTAAATATTGAAGCCAGTGAAGGTATTACTTACATACAGTCTGGTAATCTCTTAGCTCCTTCCTTTTAGCTCCTTCCTCATCCGAATCCAAGAAATACATTTCAGTTCTGGAAGTGTCACCTGCTACTTTGATAACGAGCCTATCAACAACAGAATCCAAGAAGCCAACCAGGCGCAGCATTTTCTCATCTTCTTTTTTGATGAGTTATTCTACATCGCGCCAGCGTTCTGCAGTGACGTGTGAAAAAGCTGCTTGCGTTAGTTCCAGTACGTATGGCAGCTTAACAGTCTTGTTACTTCTCGGGCCAAATCCCACAGCTTGGCTCCAGATCAGGTCTGTTGAGTTCATATTGCAACGGTACAGTACCAAATGTAAAAATGTAGCATTTGTATGATGTGCTCGATGGTGTGAAAATGATTGTTTTTCATGTTTCTCCGAACTTATCTACCTCTGTGGTATAAAACGATGGACATAGTCCGAATGAAGAGGATTTGGTATTTCATTTTTGTCTTAAAAATTGAATTGTTATGTTTTTCTTAATTTAAACAACTTGTATGAACAGTCTTTCATAAAACATCGATAATTCAGAATTTGTATTTGAAATGGAAACAGGAATTACGCGTCCAATATGTAATTAGAAACGAGTAGACGTGCATTAGTCATAAAAAATGAAGATGAGTTTTATAATTACGAGATGTAGGTATTTCAGATCGAACGAGGGAAAAAATGGTTTGGGGGACATTTGAAGCAACGCACGGATAATCGAATTTGGTTCTTATTCTATTACACTACCAGCTGCGCTAAACATTCAATACGCAAAAGGTTAATCAACTGTATTGTATACAGCCCCGGGGTGGGACGGGGGGTGGGGATTTCAATGCCGATTATCTCCGTAAATTTATGAAAGACATTAAGAACAGCATATTTCTCGGTACTTTTTAACCATGTTCCACGCGCGTACTTCACTACAGAACAGAGAGCGGCCTCAGCCATTTTGATACTGCTCATTAACAGCGCGACAATCAGAGCACAACGCTGCAGAGGCTGTGACTACACGATTTTTGAAATAAAAACTACGTAGCTAAAGCGTGATTAAGAAAAACGTTGATTGCTGTTAATACATTTGAATATCTTAAAGCTTCATTTAACGTAACTTAGTAATAAGATATCTAATACATAAGTAGGAACTACTTCCAAAAGCGTAACAACACCATTGTACGTGTACTACGGCTTCTGACCAGTCATCGCGTTTGTGTTTGTTTGCATCAGGTTTATTCTTATGATGAACAGATTGTAGTAACGCCGTACCATTGCCAGTCTGATCACTAGGTGTCATATATATTCACAACCACAGAAGTATGTGAGGAACACGAGTCGCACTTGTTGAAATAAAGCAAAGTCAACATCTGACGTATGAAGCATCTCTCGCAGCAGATTTATCTTCACTGTTGTTCCAAACATATTGAGGTTAACTGTGGCGATAAGATAAGCTTGTTGTCGAACTGCGGGTGCCAAGTTATTCATTAGGTCGGAAATGTGTATTGAGGACCAAGCTGCTTCGTCACCACTGGTCTCCACCAACTCCTCGGCTGGAACCGTTTCTAAAGTGCCGGCGCCATCGGCGCGGTCCCTGTTGATGTAGTTTACGTGGCGGCATCCCCACCATTGATCACATAGCAAAACCAACTCCTACCGTCTACTTGGGAAGCGGGATGGGTATCTGCACTCCAGCATGTGGAGAGCAAAGTCCGTCTCGCGTATCGATGTCTGATCCTTGAGCTGTGGGTACATACGAAACTTCTTCAGTCCCATTCTACGTTCCCACGCTGCAGCTGGCGGCGGATGCCTCTGTGGGAGCATCATCTTGGCGGGTGGAGTCCCTGTTCTCCGGCGGCTGCCCCTCAACTGGTTCTGAAGTTGCTCTGCGCCTTCAGTGTCGGCGCTTTAGAGATCGTTGCTTTCTAATATGCACCCCTGTGTCAGACGAAGGCAGCGACTCACGACGCTCTTGCGAAAAGGCCGCAGTTGGCACGATCAACGAGTTTATCATCATTTCATCGCCATGGACATCGTCATCCGTCGACGGGAGCGGCGCTATCGGAGTGGAGTGCGCAACACATAGAACGGGTGTTTCATCTTTCTGCCGCATGGGAGAATGCTGCGTTGGGTCATCAGGGAGTGTTGGATGCTGCAGTGAAACGGCAGTAGTCGTGAGGGCGGCAACGTAATCCACGAGAAGCAGTATCGGCTGCGACGGCGGCGCCATGTCTGCAGGTGGTAGTTGCGTGATGCGGTGTTGGATGCATTTGGATCGGAGGTGGCCCTCCTCCCCGCATCCGGAACATGTTCTTGGTTGTCCATCATAAATGACGAAGGCACGGCAACCGCCGATATGGAAATATGAGGGGACGTGTTTTTTTAAGTTCAGTTCCTACCTGTCGGACTCCATTTAGGATAGGGTATGTTCGGAAAGGTGGGAATTTAAGGGACCTGGATAAACTGAAAGAACCAGAGATTGTACAGTTTCAGGGAGAGCATAAGGGAACAATTGATAGGAATTGGGGAAGAAATACAGTAGAAGAAGAATGGGTAGCTTTGAGGGATGAAATAGTGAAGGCAGCAGAGGATCAAATAGGTAAAAAGACGAGGGCTAGTAGAAACCCATGGGTAACAGAAGAAATATTGAATTTAATTGATGAAAGAAGAAAATATAAAAATGCAGTAAATGAAGCAGGCAAAAATGAGATCGACAGGAAGTGCAAAATGGCTAAGCAGGGATGGATGGAGGACAAATGTAAGGATGTAGAGGCTTATCTCACTAGGGGTAAGATAGATATTGCCTACAGGAAAATTAAAGAGACCTTTGGAGAAAGGAGAACCACTTGCACGAATATCAAGAGCTTTGATGGAAACCCAGTTCTAAGCAAAGGAGTGAAAGCAGAAAGGTGGAAGGAGTATATAGAGGGCCTATACAAGGGCGATGTACTTGAGGACAATATTATGGAAATGGAAGAGGCTGTAGATGAAGATGAAATGGGAGATAAGATATTGCGTGAAGAGTTTGACAGAGCACTGAAAGACCTGACCCGAAACAAGGCCCCCAGAGTAGACAACATTCCATGAGAACTACTGACAATGTTGAGAGAGCCAGTCCTGACAAAACTCTACCATCTGGTGAGCAAGATGTATGAGACAGGCGAAATACCCTCAGACTTCAAGAAGAATATAATAATCCCAATCCCAAAGAATGCAGGTGTTGACAGATGTGAAAATTACCGAACTATCAGTTTAATAAGTCACAGCTGCAAAATACTAACGCGAATTATTTACAGACGAATGGAAAAACTGATAGAAGCCGACCTCAGGGAAGATAAGTTTGGACTCCGTAGAAATGTTGGAACACGTGAGGCAATACTGACCCTACGACTTATCTTAGCAGAAAGATTAAGGAAAGGGAAACCTACGTTTCTAGCATTTGTAGACTTAGAGAAAGCTTTTGACAATGTTGATTGGAATACTCTCTTTCAAATTCTGAAGGTGGCAGGGGTAAAATATAGAGAGCGAAAGGCTATTTACAATTTGTACAGAAATCATATGGCAGTTATAAGAGTCGAGGGGTATGAAAGGGAAGCAGTGGTTGGGAAGGGAGTGAGACAGGGTTGTAGCCTATCCCCGGTGTTATTCAATCTGTATATTGAGCAAGCAATAAAGGAAACAAAAAAAAAGTTCGGAGTAGGTATTAAAATCCATGGAGAAGAAATAAAAACTTTGAGCTTCACCGATGACATTGTAATTCTGTGAGAGACAGCAAAGGACTTGGAAGAGCAGTTGAACGGAATGGACAGTGTCTTGAAAGGAGGATATAAGATGAACATCAACAAAAGCAAAACGAGGATAATGGAATGTAGTCGAATTAAATCGGGTGATGCTGAGGGAATTAGTTTAGGAAATGAGACACTTAAAGTAGTAAAGGAGTTTTGCTATTTGGGGAGCAAAATAACTGATGATGGTCGAAGTAGAGAGGATATAAAATGTAGACTGGGAATGGCAAGGAAAGCGTTTCTGAAGAAGAAAAATTTGTTAACATCGAGTATAGATTTAAATGTCAGGAAGTCGTTTCTGAAAGTATTTGTATGGAGTGTAGCCATGTATGGAAGTGAAACGTGGACGATAAATAGCTTAGACAAGCTTTCGAAATGTGGTGCTACAGAAGAATGCTGAAGATTAGATGTGTTGATCACATAATTAATGAGGAGGTATTGAATAGAATTGGGGAGAAGAGGAACTTGTGGCACAACTTGACTAGAAAAGGGATCGGTTGGTAGGACATGTTCTGAGACATCGAGGGATCACCAATTTAGTATTGGAGGGCTGCGTGGAGGGTAAAAACCGTAGAGGGAGACCAAGAGATGAATACACTAAGCAGATTCAGAAGGATGTAGGCTGCAGTAGGTACTGGGAGATGAAGAAGCTTGCACAGGATAGAGTAGCATGGAGAGCTGCATCAAACCAGTCTCAGGACTGAAGACCACAACAACAACAACATATTCGGAACTGCGTCCATTTTTCTGCAAATGGCTTTATACCATGCCGTAGGGGTGAAGAGCCGATTCGACTTCTGCTGCTGGTAGTTTAAATGGAAGTTCAAAGATCGTTGTCGTACAGATTCACAAACTTGCGCGATTGACGTCCACAGTACCCACATAGCCATCAACGTGGGAGAAGCGGACGCCCTGTTTTGTTTCCCGAAGGATCCGTTCACACGTTGCATCATTGGTGATCTTGACATAGACTATACTGCTTGCAAAGGATAAATGTATAGCGATGATCGGCCGGCCGGTGTGGCCGTGCGGTTCTAGGCGCTTCAGTCTGGAACCGCGTGACCGCTACGGTCGCAGGTTCGAATCCTGCCTCGGGCATGGATGTGTGTGATGTCCTTAGGTTAGTTAGGTTTAAGTAGTTCTAAGTTCTAGGGTATTGATGACCACAGATGTTAAGTCCCATAGTGCTCAGAGCCATTTGAACAATTTTTTTATAGCGATGATCGATTTTGTGTATTCGTTCGCCTTTCTGATCTACACTGAAGCGCCAAAGAAACTGCTACAGGGTGGCTGAAGGAACACTTCTGAATTTAAACTCTTCCGCTGGCCACCAAACTTCACAGATATGAACGTTATTGAGCATATGTGGTATGCCTTACAACGTGCTGTCCAGAAGAGATCTCCGCTAATATTCTTACGGATTTATGGGCAGCCCTGCAGGATTCTTGGTGACGGTTCCCTCGAGCACTACTTCAGACATCAATCGAGTCCATTACATGTCGTGTTGCGGCGCTTCTGTGTGCTCGCGGGACCCTAAATGATATTATGCAGGTGTACCAGTTTCTTTATCTCTTCAGTGTACACGCTTGAGCCAGCGCGCACAAAACAGAAGAATACTGAGTAAACATGACACGTGAGTCGTGCTGGATTAGCCTAATGTTAAGGCGATAGCTGGCGATAAACGGGGAATCCTGTCCGGCACGAACTTTCATTGTCGTTATTCCATTATGCGGCTGATGGTTGTCCATATTCGCAAATGTGAATACATTTCGTGCAAATAGCGGGTGGTTATAATCAAACTTTTCCTATTAAATACGTTATAATACGGTAACTAATTATCGTCCATAGACCAAACTTGGTAGGATTAATGTCAAGGTCGTGGGGAAGAGAAATACTCAGTCAGTTCAACAGAAATAATTTTAATGTGCTGCTATGGTACATCATACCATTATATGTCGGAACCATTACTGCTACAAAAGGGTTCAATATGACGCCCATCAGTGTCCAGAATAATCTGAAAGCGCAGGATTGAATTTTGCGCAGCAGAACGAAGCATATCCGTGAGTATCTGTCTACTCTCTATATATGCTGTCCTTCAGATCAGCACATGTGTGAATGTTCCCCTGGTAAGCCCTGCCCTTCAGGTAGCCCCACAACCAGAAATCTCAGGGAGTGATATCAGGTGATTGTGCCGACCAAGCGTTTGGAAACTATCAGCTGATAATTCGATTGTTTCCAAATGTGTTTCGGAGGAGCGGGTGAACTTCATCAACGATGTGCGGTGGGGCCCCATCTTGCATGAAAACGAGTTCGATGCGTCTCTCTGCTGCAGGGCGCGTATGAGATGCTGGCGAAGCATATCGCGGTAACGCTGGCCAGTCACACAGCACGTCTTTGGTTCTTGAGCGCCAACGTGTTAAAAAAAGAATGGGCCAATGATGAACATAGCCGTGGAGACACACCATACGGTGACACGTTCAACCTACAGAGGAACTTTATGCATAGTGACTGGAGGTGAAGATCCCCACATTCGGCTATTCTGTATGTTTACCTCACCTGTCAGAGAAAAATGAGCCTCGTCTGTCCATAGCGCGAGGGGGGGGGGGGGGAGGAGGGGAGGGGGGGGGGGGTTGAGAGCAAGCCCTTGTCAACTTCAATCCGTGTGAGGAAGTGGAGAGCGAAGTCAAAACGTCGTTATGCGTCCTGTGGTGCAAGCTGCTGTACGATGTGGATCTTGTACGGATACCGTTTGAGAATGGTTCGAAGCATCTTCCGTACAGCGGACCACGGGATATTCAACTGTCGTCACACAGCATGCGCACTGCCTGACGATCAGGAATTGCGAGCAGCGTTGTCTGCTATAGCAACAGCGATTTCATCAGCCACCTGTGGTTCAACCGGTCGTCGGCCTTAGTTTCCAGTGCGAGGTCCAGTTCTCTAGTTGATTCGAACTACTTCATCATGCTCCGCACAGCAGGTAGAGAAAGAAGACCCCTCTGTAATCCTTTCAGCCGGCGATATTCTTGAAGTGCAGCTGCAGCATTAGTGTTGTTTTGATAATAGAGATTCATCAATAATGTCCTGCTCCTTTTGTACAAGCTCATGCTGACACATCAACAAGTACACTGCGTTTGGACAGGTGTGTGAGACTATGAACGATGACTGATCAGGGCACCTGGTGGCCAGAGTTGGAACTGGACGGTTACGCTGTGACGCCTGGAAATCATGCACGCCATATTCTGGACATTTATGCTACTAAGTTTGGTACTCGTACGTTAATTAGTTTCCGAGTTATAACGTGTTGATAGGGAAAGTTTAGTTATAACCACCCGGTGGAAATGCAATCGAATGTCGGCTTATAAACATTGTTTTTTGAAGTTGCTGGTTAACAAGCTTAAATTGTCGTTTCTCAAAAATCATGTTCGGTGTTTTTATGCTGTCATCTTTATCTGTGAAGGACAAGCTTGATAAGAACGCCGAAAAAATTTTAAATGCTCACGAAATATCTTACAGTAACAAATTAAAGTAAAAAAGTAACTTTCCGTAAGGTTTCATACTACCGTTTTTTGGTGTTGTGGTCTTTAGTCCGAAGACTGGTTGCTTCACGCTAGTCTGTCATCTCTGAATAACTACTGCAACCTACGTCCACTTGAACCTGGTTACCCAGTAGCACGTCCTCTTGCATTGATGCATTATTGTATTCGTCATGGCATACTAGCCACAAGTTCATCAAGGCACTGCTGGTCCAGATTCGGTGGACATCCCTCAGAGTAGTTGGTGGGTCACGTCGTCCATAAAGAGCCCTTTTCTATCAAGCCCAGGCATGTTCGATAGGGTTCATGTCTGGAGTACATGCTGGCCACTCTAGTGGAGCGATGTCTTTATCCTGAAGGAAGTCATTCACAAGATGTGCACGATGGTGGCGCGAATCGTCGTCTATGAAGAAGAATGCCTCGCCAATATGCCGCCGATATGGTTGCTCTATCAGTCGGAGGATGGCATTCACGTATCGTACAACCGTTACGGTGCCTTCCATGACCTCCAGCGGCGTACATCGGCCTCACATAATTCCACCCCAAACATCTGGGAACCTCCACCTTGGTGCACTAGCTGGTCAGTGTGTCTAAGACGTCCAGCCTGATCGGGTTGCCTCCAAACACGTCTCCGGCGCTGTCTGGTTGAAGGCATATGCGACACTCATCGGTGAAGAGAACGTGATGCCAATCCTGAGCGGTCCATTCTGCATGTTGTTGGGCCCATCTGTACCGCGCTGCACGGTGTCGTGGTTGCAAACATGGATCTTGCCATTGACGTAGGGACTGATGTTGCGCATCGTGCAGCCTATTGCGCACAGTTTGAGTCGTAACACGACATCCTGTGGCTGCACGAAAAGCATTATTCAACATCGTGGCGTTGCTGTCAGGGTTCCTCCGAGACATAACCCGTAGGTAGCGGTCATCCACTGCAGCAGTAGCCCTTGGACGGCCTCAGCGAAGCATGTCATCGAAATTTACTATCTCTCTGTATCTCCTCCATGTCCGAACAACATCGCTTTGGTTCACTTCGAGCCGCCTGGACACTTCCCTTGTTGAGAGCTCTTCCTGGCACAAAGTAACAATGCGGACGCGATGGAACCGCGGTACTGGCCGTCTAGACATGGTTGAAGTGCAGATAACACGAGCCCTGTACCTCCTTCCTGGTGGAATGACTGGAACTGATCGGCTGTCGGACACCATCCGTATAATAGGCGCTGCTCATGCATGGTTGTTTACATCTTTGGGCGGGTTTAGTGTCATCTCTGAACAGTCAAAAGAACTGTGTCTGTGATACAACATACACAGTCAACGTCTATCTTCAGGAGCTCTGGGAACCGGGGTGATGCAAAACTTTTTCTGCAATGAAGAAATGTGTTGAAGGGTGGTTTTCGTCGAACTATAGTTGACAATGTGGCGAATTCCATGACGTTCGCAAGTAATTTTTATCGTTTATAGTCCACGAATTACGAAATCGACCTTAGTTTTATTGCTAATGGAACTATATGCTTTTTTCTATGACATTTGAAAGAAGCTTCTAAGAGAACTTCAACGACATAACAAGTACGATGCTTGATCGAATACTAACAACAGCGCGGCATACCTCTGTTCCGCCGTCAAGAGAATAGGTTTCACAAACGTCTGCCATGTGATACCAAATGTAGATCAATAGGTAACTCAGGTACAGTTCTTGTGTTTGTTATCACGGCTATCATACCAAGCGCTCAAAATATTGATCTCGAGCACCGCTAAACCCTATAAAGTAATTTTAGAGAAACAATACTGACGTTGAATTTCATCTAGCACATTCATCTAACAGCAATTTCATCTGACGGCAGCACAGGCCCGTGTTGTAAGGCATTTCATGCCTTTGGGAGTTGCGGGTGTTTCCCAACAGACCTCATGTTTCAACTTTCACCACAGGTAAAGTATAGAGGTGTTAACTTTGTAAGGGTGCAGACTATTTTGTGTTTCCTGAACGACCTTTCCAATTCTTCCAAATGTTCTCTCAAGAGGGCCCGTCATTACATGTGCGAATGAGACAGAGATCCGTCAAGTTGAAACCACAACGATTGCCTTTTGTCCAGTGGGATGCCTTCCAATAACTGCAGCCGCAGTATATCTTATGAACTCGATATACATGAGTGTATTTAGTTTGATTCCCATCAATCAAGCAGCGGCTAATGACGCGGCCCTTGAAAACACGCACCAAACATTGACAGGCCAAGAGCGCTGTTTTTATCCACTTTTTGTTTTTATCCACTTTTTGTTTTTATCCACTTTTTGAATCAGCGTGGATTTTCAGCTGACGATTGGTGCATATTGCGAAGATTGATTTGACCGTAGTTTGTAATCGATGCTTCATCCTTAAACACAATTTTGAATAGATATGCCACATCACTGTGCATTTTTATTGATAACATTATGAGAACTGTTACCTATTTTGGAAATCACTGCCATAAAGCTGTAGATGCAGCGAAATGTGAAGAGGATAAAACGTGATGGGATGTAGTGTACGCAGAACACTCGTTTGGTCGATCCCTCTCGTACTTCCGAGACGCCTCTAACATTTACGAAGTAGGTTACTGCTGCTAAAATGTTAGTTTTATTTCTTTCTTTTTTTTCTTTCTTTCTTTTTTTTCTTTCTTTCTTTTTCTTTCTTTCTTTTTTTTCTTTCTTGCTCCGCTTTCTCCTTGGCATATTTTACTCTCCACACTTCTAGAATTTTTTAATAATATTTGCAGTCAAAGATAGTAAGTGCTTGGCACGATCTGGACACTTTAGCTTACAACCACACCGCAGTTCTAATAGTTTGCCGTCATTTTCCATAAATGATTTAACTTTTTTAACTGTTGTATGCATCGTGAATGTGTCAGTAGGTTTACGAGCAAATTACCTGATTGCGGCAACAGCAGAACACAGTCTGATAGGCTGTAAGCGCACAGGTAAACTCATGAGCCATATCGGAGTTACGCGTTTCCTTACATTTGGTATAGTAGTGTACAAGTTTGTGGGACCTCTTCTCCTGACACGGTTCTGTGGTTTGCAGCGCTGTTATCTTGACAATACATGTTATTCGCAGAAGTGATATTAGAAGCTCCTTTCAAATTTCACAGAAAAAAACCATATAGTTCCATTAGGAAAGAAAAGCAAAGTCGGTTCGTAATTGGGTGACAATAAACGATAAAAGCTACTTGATAACGTCAAGAAAATCGCCATTTTGTCTGCTATAACTTAGCGAAAATCGCAGCGCAATATGTTTATTTATTCTGGAGGTGGACTCTCTTACGTGCCTCACCCTGTCATAATTCTTACCTCACACACTTTCGTCTTTTACCAGACAGATCTTGATGCACCAGGATGTTTCCTATCAACTGATCGCATCTTTTAGCCAAGTTGTGCCATCAATTTCTTTTCCCCGCAATACATTTCAGCACAACTGCTTTAGCTATCTGATCTACCCAATCTTCACCATTCTTCTGTAGCATCACGTTTCAAAAGCTCCCACTCTCTTCTTGTCTGTGCTGCTTATAGTGAACGTTCCAATTCCGTACAAAGCTGCACCCCCGAAAAAGAAAACATATTCAGTAAACGCTTCCTAACACTTAAATACATAGCCTATTTACAAAATCATTGTGTCAGTCTATCCAACTAGTTAATGAAGGTTCTAGGTTCTACAAAACCTTACCAATTAGTAAACATATTCAACCATTCAAACTGCACTAAAGTAAGGCATTTTGCAAGAATTGTCCATACTTTGCGAAACATCTCAGCTGACGAGAAGACGACACATCTGAAGGAATCACCAGCTCGCGCTTGAATTAACATATTATTCAGAATTCAAATTTGTTCGACAGACACATATACATTAAAAGATACTTTAAAGAAACGGACATCTTTCTCTGAACTCTAAAATGGGAAGACACTGAACCGCAGCAAACGCATTGATGGATTGACTCCATGCAAAAATGCACACACAAGTGGTGCCAGAAGAGAGCTTTAATTCTTAGTCTTTGTTAATTGGCCGGCCGCGGTGGTCTCGCGGTTCTAGGCGCTCAGTCCGGAACCGCGCGACTGCTACGGTCGCAGGTTCGAATCCTGCCTCGGGCATGGATGTGTGTGATGTCCTTAGGTTAGTTAGGTTTAAGTAGTTCTAAGTTCTAGGGGACTGATGACCTCAGATGTTAAGTCCCATAGTGCTCAGAGCCATTTTTTTTCTTTGTTAATTATTTACTTCCTGCTCTTCCCGCTAGTCTTGTTAAAATACAACAAGCAATTACCACCTCCTTTCGCAACATGTACACTACTGGCGATTCAAATTACTACACCAAGAAGAAATGCAGATGATAAACGGGTATTCATTGGACAAATCTATTATAACAGAACTGACTTGTGATTACAAAATGGTTCAAATGGCTCTGAGCACTATGGGGCTGAACATCTGAGGTCATCTGTCCCTATAACTTAGAACTACTTAAACATAACTAACCTAAGGACATCACACACATCCAAGCCCGAGGCAGGATTCGAACCTGCGACCGTAGCGGTCACGCGGTTCCGTACTGAAGCGCCTACAACCACTCGGCTACCGCAGCCGGCCATGTGATTACATTTTCACGCAATTTGGGTGCATAGATCCTGAGAAATCAGTACCCAGAACAACCACCTCTGGCCGTAATAACGGCCATGATACGCCTGGGTATTGAGTCAAACAGAGCGTGGATGGCGTGTACAGGTACAGCTGCCCATGCAGCTTCAATACGATAGCACAGTTCAACAAGAGTAGTGACAGATGCTAATTTGCCCACCACAAACCTTACATGAGATAGTATCTTATAAAACTTGTCCTAACACACACAAATCTAATAAAACGTAAACTGAATGAGATTTTCACTCTGCAGCGGAGTGTGCGCTGATATGAAACTTCCTGTGTGACGAGTCAGTTGCTCGGCAACCATTGACCAGACGTTTTCAATTGGAGAGAGATCTGGAGAATGTGCTGGCCAGGGCAGCAGTCGAACGTTTTCTGTATCCAGAATGGCCCGTACAATACCTGCAACATGTGGTCGTGCATTATCCTGCTGAAATGTAGGGTTTCGCAGGGATCGAATGAAGGGTAGAGCCACGGGTCGTAACACATCTGAAATGTAACGTCCACTGTTCAAAGTGCCGTCAATGCGAACAAGAGGTGACCAAGACGTGTAACCAATGGCACCCCATACCATCGCGCCGGGTGATACGCCAGTATGGCGATGACGAATACACGCTTACAATGTGCGTTCAACGCGATGTCGCCAAACACGGATGCGACCATCACGATGCTGTAAATAGAACCTGGATGCATCCGAAAAATGACGTTTTGTCATTCGTGCACCCAGATTCGTCGTTGAGTACACCATCGCAGGCTCTCCTGCCTGTGATGCAGCGTCAAGGGTAACCGCAGCCATGGTCTCTGAGCTGATAGTCCATGCTGCTGCAAACGTCGTCGAACTTTTCGTGCAGATGGTTGTTGTCTTACATACGTCCCCATCTGTTGACTCAGGGATCGAGACGTGTCTGAACGATCCGTTACAGCCATGCGGAGAAGATGCCTGTCATCTCGACTGCTAGTGATACGAGGCCATTGGGATCTAGCACGGCGTTCCGTATTACCCTCCTGAACCCACCGATTCCATATTCTGCTAACAGTCACTGGACCTTGACCAACGCGAGCAGCAATGTCGCGATACGATAAACTGCAATAGCGATAGGCTACAATCCGACCTTTATCACAGTCGGTATCGTGATGGTACGCATTGCTCCTCCTTACACGAGGCATCACAACAACGTTTCACCAGGCAACGCCGGTCAACTGCTGTTTGTGTATGAGAAATCGGTTGTAAACTTTCCTCATTACAGCACATTGTAGGTGTCGCCACCGGCGCCAACCTTGTGTGAATGCTCTGAATAGCTAATCATCACAGCATCTTCTTCCTGTCGGTTAAATTTCGCGTCTGTAGCACATCTTCGTGGTGTAGCAGTTTTAATGGCCAGTAGTGTATTTCTGATAGGCGAAAGTTGTGGACTGTTTTCTTGCCTGATGCTTGGACTAACGGTATGACTTAAAGCAATCGTAGGAATCCTACGTGCCCCAGGTTCCGAACTGACTGTCAATTGCGACGATGCCATAGGTCCAACCGTGATGCTTCACTGGAATATCTAGCTGTTACAATAAGCAAGGGAGCCCTCTGTCTACAACAGAAATGTAGCGAAACTTGATGAGGACGGGGAAAGCCAATTGGAAGATGGTGTTGGTGACAGTGATAAAAGGAAAAATAATTTACTCAACAGTGTTGAACCAAGACGATTACCGGCCGGCGACAGGTAGCATTTTTCTTTTTCAACAGGATGGGTGTATGTTAGCGTGTACAAAGAGCAACGTGAGAGAATACGCAAACTTTAAGAATTGAAATAATGAAAAACGATGGGAATAGTATTACCTCCTGGGATACAGAGAACAGATTCCCACCTCCAGCACAATGCCCTATTTCAGTGGTACGGTAAAGGCGTTTCAGAATGTTGCTCTACAAGCTCGGTGTATCGTCGCTTGATTCTGACCACTTACCTAACAGCCGGTATGTCCATCTTTGGCATGGATAACAGCGGCGACGCGTCATGGCATCGAAGTAATGAGGCCTTTGTAGATCGCTAGAGGGAGATGGCACCGCATCTGCACACACAAGTCACCTAATACTCGTTAACTCCGCGGAAGGGGATAGTGAGCTATGACGCCACGTTCAATCACATCCCAGACATGTTCAATCGGGTTCGTATCTAGCGTGGGGGGGGGGGGGGGTGGCAGCACATCAACTGGAACTCGCCACTGTGTTCCTCGAACTACCCCATCATGACACTCCAGGCCTTGTGACACGGCCATTATCGTGCTGATACGGTGTGCGTAGTCTGCAACCTGTGTACGATACTCCATAGTAATTCATCGCTAAATGCTTTATTTATTAACCCTAGGACGCCTAAGGGTGGGGGTGGGGGGTTCGTTGAACCCATAATTTTTTTATGTCCCATGCTTTTTCCCAAGTAACTTTCATACTACATATTCCCTTTGAGTTATTGTTTGTTGGCTATTTTATGAAACGTTAGAGTCAATATATTTTATAGAAAATTCCTGCTTTGAAAGAAAAAATAAACTTATTATGGGTCCAACAACCCCCCCCCCCCCCACCCCTCCCCTTAGGCTTCCATGCTATTGAAAATTTCCCTTAGTAGGATTTCGTATATCTCACCTCTACAACAATACAAGTTAGTTTGTTGTTGGTTGGAATTCTTAATATTCACAACAATAGGTTTACTTTGAGAGGAAGTGATTGTTGATGTCAATCAGCTGTTATTTATCTTGTAAACATCCAGTGAATTAGTGCAGTTCCCTACTATTCACACCCAGACTTAGAAATGACTAAAAGAATACGTGACTCGTCTTTAGAAAGAGTTCTGAATGAAATTTTAGATGAAGATTCTGACTCGGGGAGTGAAAGTGAATATGAGGATGGTGTTATGGAGTATGATTCAGATCGGGAAAGTGATGTGGATGTTAGAGAAGATGAAGATAGCGCAGCTACAGGCAGTGACCATCAGGATGTGATTGTGGTCAAGTCTGGAAGAAGATATGTAACCACACAGCCTAGAATTCCTCGGAGGTCTGTTGCTAATATAGTAAGGGAGCAGGCAGGAGTAACTCCATTTGGTGTTTGCCATTCACCTGGAGAAGCCTTGAAGTTACTTCTTACCCCTGATATCATGGATGTTATAGTAAAACATTCAAATGAAGAGGCAGTTAGGCGAAAAGTTACTTTGACTAATGAGAAAGAATTGTATGCCTTTATAGAAATTCTGATACTTATGGGGGCAAATAAGGACAATTCTGTCAGTGTACACGATCTTTGGTCAGACCTAATGGGTCGCCCAGTTTACAAGGGTATTATGGCAAGAGAACGTTTCAAAGAACTTATTGCAATCATAAGGTTTGATGACAAAAGTACCCACCAGCTAAGAAGGGAAGCAGACAAGTTCACAACAATCCGTGATGTTTTCAACAAAGTGAATTATAGGTTTCCACTACTGTATAAACCAGGGGTCCACCTCACCATTGATGAGATGCTCAGCTTTTTTAGAGGGCGCTGTCCCTTCAAAGTATTTATGAAGGATAAACCGGGCAAGTATGGCATCCTTATACGCATGATGTCCGATGCAGTTGACAGATACGTCTTGAATATGGAACCCTATGCAGGTAATGTTCAGAATCTGTCGAAAGAAGAACGGGATTCAGCAGCTGTCGTCAAACATCTGGTAGCACCTGTGAGAAATACTGGTCGAAATACTACTACAGACCGATACTACACATCGGCGGATTTGGCGGAAGAGTTAAACCAAGACTACAAAGTTACTACAGTAGGAACTCTCCAGTCAAACAGGGAGCATATTCCAGACATAATGAAGAACACGTCAAATCGAGAGCTATATTCATCAATGTTCTTGTTCACAGACCCATCAACAGGTAGGCCTCCAGTAACTTTGGTGTCCTACATAGCAAAAACGAAACCAAGTAAAAACTTACTGATGTTGTCAACAATGCACCAAGATAAAGGCACTGTTGGAGGAGAGGCGAATAAAACCGAGATAAATGCATATTATAATTCCACTAAAGGTGAAATTGATACCATTGATCAAATGGCGCGTATGTACACCTGCAAGAGAGGAACAAAGAGATGGCCTCTATCTGTATTTTACTTTCTCATCGACATTTGTGCTATCAACGCAACCACCATATTCATCCAGCAACATCCAAGATGGAATGAAAAGAAACACAACAAACAGAAACTTTATCTTCTGCAATCTCGGATTGAACTAGTGAAATTGCAGGTAGAAGAAATAAGTGCCATTGCAAGAGGGTTATCTAACCAAATTGTTCAAGCAATGGAGACTATTCTACAAAAGAAAATCAAAGAAGTGACAACAGAAGCACGTCAGCCTCCTGCAGGGAAAGGTCGGTGCCATATTTGTGTAAGAGAAGCTAAAACAAAGAAGCAGGAGTACAACAATCTAAGTAAACCAAAACAGTATTGTGAACAGTGTCATAAACATGTGTGTAACACACATTCAGAAAAAATTGTGAAATGTATCTCTTGCCTTGAAGTTGAGGACTCAGAGTAGTCTATTGTATATGAACACATCTGTATTTTGTATTGTAATATGTCAATTTTTTATTCACTCAATCCAATATTTATAACAATTAACAACATTTATAAACCGATGCCTTAGTTAAAATACATAAACCATTTTGAAAGTTGTAATTTTTCGTCAGTAAACTTATTTAATACCTGTGGGCTCGCCGAACCTCCCCCCCCCCCCTCCCCCAAGTTAGAAAAAAAGGCAAGTCCTAGGGTTAATACTGGACACACGTTGACCGAGCAGCTACAATGCAACTGTTCAAAAGCTGCGGCTGGTAGCAGTTGAGAACATGACGCAACAGTCATGAAGAGCACGTACTTGTGGCGATATGTATCAAGAAGAACTAGGAGCAAAGTAACACTGCCGTGTGGACAGACGGTAGTACCTGTCATTTGGATTAAAGCCTCTAGTTTTATTGTTTTGATCATAAGAAATTATCTTTTAAAACAGAACAGTATTTTGTAAAAAGTTATTTGTCATTGTGAGTTTTACTGCAAGTCTTAAAAAATCGAAACTAGTGATTAGTGTTTTTTATGGCTGGGAGGGGGGGTGTATTGCTGAATAGGAGCGTTCAGGCACCTAAAATTGTAGAGATTAGGCACTGTTATCAACCCCTGTGTATTGTGCACGTGATCACACCGTGCGACACGTACGGACGCAGTAGGCCGAGGGGATGCTAAGTCAGTAAGAGTCGGATGGTAACAGAAAAGGGAAGCGACGATGTATGGTGTGAGAGTGTATGTAAAGTACTAAAAAAATTAACATTTTGGATAGAATGTCGAGGTTGCAAGAAACACGCGACTATTACAAGTGAAATAATGAAACAAGTACATAAGTTTTGTCAATAACTGACAAAATGTCTAACATGATTAATCAATACGATGCAGACGATACTAGATTTGCATATACCAGATACCAGAAAAACAAAGTGAACAGTTATAATTTATTGTGGATTTATTTTTAAGCACTATAATCCCTCTGTTGTTCCTGATCTATACAAAAGATTTAGGAGACGATCTGAGCAGCCCTCTTAGATTGTTTGCAGATGATGCTGCCATTTACCGTGTTGTAAAATCATCAGATGATCATAACGAATTGCAAAATGATTTAGATAAGATATCTGTATGGTGTGAAAAGTGGCAATTGACTTTAAATAATGAAAATGTGAATCATTCAAATGAGTACTAAAAGGAATCCGCTAAATTTCGGTTATGCGATAAATTCTGAGAAACGATAAGCTGTAAATTCAACTAAATACTTAAAAATTACAGTTACGAATTTAAACTGGAACGATCACATGGATAATGATGTGGGGAAAGCAAACCAAGCTAGAACACTTAGATAACGCAACAGGTCTACTAAAGAGACTGATTACACAACGTTTGTCTGACCTCTTTTGGAGTACTGCTGTGGGCTCTGAATCTAGTAGGACAGACTGAGTACATCGAAAAAGTTCAAGGAAGGGCAGCTTGTTGTGTATGAGGGAGATAGTGCCACGGATAAGATACACGAATTGGGGTGTCATTTTCCACTGTGGCAGGACCTCCTCACAAAATTTCAATCATCAACTTTCTACTCAAAGTGTGAAAATATTTTGTTGACGCCCGCTTACATAGGGAGAAATGAGCGTCATAATAAAATAAAAGCAATCCGAGCTCTTACCGAAAGATTTGAGTGTTCGTTTTTCCTACGCGCTGTTCAGGGGTGGAACTGTAAAAAAGTGGCTAAATAATAGTTTGATGAATCTTTCTGCCAGGCGCTTAATTTTGAGTTGCAGAGTAATCATGTAGACGTAGATGAAGTGGAGAAGACAGATGCCCATATTTTTTAACACAAATACTATAGGATTCAGCACCCAAAAATAAATACTGTATGTCTCAGATTCTCTCACTTTAATTTCCGACTTCAGTCACATTAGATCATACAAAAATAAAAGTCCTGCGCAAATAAAAAATGTAAAAAAAGACATTTACAGGGCATAAACATTAACAGACAGTTGTAATGCTAGCCGGCCGAAGTGGCCGTGCGGTTGAAGGCGCTGCAGTCTGGAACCGCGAGACCGCTACGGTCGCAGGTTCGAATCCTGCCTCGGGCGTGGATGTTTGTGATGTCCGTAGGTTAGTTAGGTTTAACTAGTTCTAAGTTCTAGGGGACTAATGACCTCAGCAGTTGAGTCCCATAGTGCTCAGAGCCATTTGAACCATTTTTAGTTGTAATGCTACAAAGTAAACATCCAAAAGAGTTGAAATTATTTAAGTATACGCAGATTACAGCAACAATTTCACGACACAGAACCGCAGTCGTAGTACAAAGTAACTTCCACGAGGTTGTGAAGAATGTTTTGAGGAATTATTTGAGGATAGGAACCAATGTCCGCAAACGTCACCCAACGACGCTGCAAGTATGCAAGCTATGGTCACCAAAGCCCCCTTATTCGGTACTGAACATGATTTTCTACTTGGAGCAACGGCAAGGGGAATTTCTTGCAATGGATCTGACAGCATCCAGGACGTTAGATAGCGTGAATGAGGGTTGAG
Source organism: Schistocerca piceifrons (assembly GCF_021461385.2). Lineage (NCBI taxonomy): Eukaryota > Metazoa > Arthropoda > Insecta > Orthoptera > Acrididae > Schistocerca > Schistocerca piceifrons. The sequence goes on along the minus strand of NC_060139.1, from coordinate 969,542,870 downwards.
TTGTTTGGGGGAGGAGACCAGACAGCGAGGTCATCGGTCTCATCGGATTAGGGAAGGATGGGGAAGGATGTCGGTCGTGCCCTTTCAAAGGAACCATCCCGGCATTTGCCTGGAGCGATTTAGGGAAATCACGGAAAACCTAAATCAGGACGGCCGGACGCGGGATTGAACCGTCGTCCTCCCGAATGCGAGTCCAGTGTGCTAACCACTGCAGCGTGAATGAGTCCACATGTCACAGCGACACTGCAGAAACCGATCAGAGTGACGGCGGCAAAGACTCTAGTGTACCAAGTCGGAGTCTATTGCTGAATCAGTGCCCTAGCGACAGGCGCTGATACAACTTTATGTCGACTTTTGTAGCGCCCTCGGATGACGTTTCCAGACATGGGTTCGTGTTCCCAATCAGTTTGTCAAGACATCCTTCACAACCCTTGACGCCTGTCATAATCATTTTGTTACATAGTATACAAAGGGTGAACCAGAACTCCGCCGCCAAACTTGCAGAACTGGTAGTATCGACCAAAAATAGGAAAAAAAGTCTAGTGAACAAGGACTCTAAAATCCATACCTTTAGAGCCATGAGCACTTGTTCAGAAGATGAGAAGTGTTTCACAGTAGCGACGATTAATCAGTATTCTTGACTCTTAATGTAGCCACTTTAGAGCCAATGTTTAATGTACACTTTCTTTTTTTGGTCCATACTACCACTTCTCAAACTATGGAAAGCAAGGAACTCTTAGTAGAAGAGATGTCTCGCAGTAGCGTAGATGAATAAGTACTCATAGCCCTTAAGATAAACATCTTAGGGCCCCATGTCTGTTAGAAATTTTTTCTTGTTTTGATCCGTATTACCACCTCTGAACAGTTGTCGGTGTATTTGTGGTTCACCCTGTGTATGTGGGTTACGTTTATTATCTTGCTTTTCATTTATTTATTTATCCTGGCAAGATTACATATCTTATATCTTACCAAGCATTTTACATATTTTATGTTATATTCAAATAACGAAGCAGTTATTATAAAAGGACATATATTCAACTTGGGATACCACATTAAGAGTAACTGTAACACAAATAGTGGAAAATAGTAGTAATTATAGTAGAAAAAATAGCAGTGTATATTGGTTCATGATAGATAGAGCAACAAAGGCAGATTACAATCAGGTAGATTTAAATTAAGAACACTTGCAGCATTGGACGTGAGGAAAGTGATGGGAGTGAGAGAGAGAGAGAGAGAGAGAGAGGAGGAACCATGAGAAGAATACACATTAGTAAATAAAGGATGAAAGAAAGTGGTGAAACCGATTCAGAAACGAAAAGAGAAGAAGAGCATAACTAGAAGAGGCTGAAAGAATCTTTTTTGCTGTTTGGCAGACAGATATGTATCGATACCGTAGGCGTCCACAGGGAGAGGGGGAGGTTGGGTTAAGAGTGGGCAGTGATGCTCCTTTCCCCGGAATCTGGGTATATCCTTTAAGTCAACGCTAAATTCTCACGAAGTTCTGCCAGTAATTATCTGTGGCGTTATTAAACTTCAGATTCAACATTATCGATCACGATAGAAAATACTGTGACTACCAGCCTAGAGATTTTTTTCTCTTCGCGCCGCTCATGAGAAATTACGCTGATTCCTTGGTACCTTGTCAGTTTCGCCACTACTCTCCAGTCAAGAGTGATGCGAACTTTTACACGAAAATACTGAAATAGAGTCTCCAGTCTTTTCTCTACCTTTCCCTCGTACAGCCATTTTCCTGCTTCAGGAAGGGACTGGTTCTGTACTCTGAAGCGCTGATTTCAGGATTTCAGAACAACATAATCGATGCACTTCCCCTTCCCCAAGAACGCCCCTCTACACTTGCTTCATAACGGAATCGCAGTAGTAGTTTATAGTTTGCAATTCAAGATACGACCTTGCAGGATCGTTGAACAACGTTGCAGCACATTGAAACAACATTTGGAATCTCTCATGGGAGTGTTCATCAAATTGTTGTTGATATTTTGGGAATGCGAAAAGTCTCCTCTCGGTAGGTCCCAAAAGACTTGAATCAGAGACGGGAGCATGAGCAGTATTCTGAAGAAATCGTCCGACAATTTCAAGTGAATGAAGACAGGTTTCTTGATAGCTATGTGACGATAGATGAAAGTTGGGTTCACAACAAAACAATAACCACAACACTGGAAACTTCCGTTATCCACTAAGCCATAGAAATTCTGGGTGCAAAAATCAGCTGGTAAGGTGAAGTCATCGCTCTTGTGGGATGCAGAAGGGTAATTATGGTAGATTACTTGCATAACGGCGTAACTATCAATGCATCATACTTTTGAACCCTCCTGCGTTCTTTGAGAGAAGAGATAAAGAAAAAAAGGCCCGGAAAATTGGTGCGCGGAGTGCTTTTGCGTCAGGACAATGCACTGGCGCCCAGAGCCCTCGCAATACTGGAAACTTCGCGTGACTGCGTGTTCGAATTGTTCCGTCATCCGCCATATTCTCCAGATTTCGCTCCATCATGCGTTTTTCTTTACCCAAACCTAAAAAAGAACTCAAAGAATCACAGTTTGACAATGATGATGCAGTGATTAATGCTGTGAACGCTTGGTTGGACTTGAAACCGAAGACCTTATATTTGAATGGTTTTCAGAAATTATCCGAGCGGATTAGTGTACCGAGTATTATGTTGTTGTGGTCTTCAGTCCAGAGACTGGTCTGATGCAGCACTCCACGCTACTCTATTCTGTGCAAGCTTCTTAATCTCCAAAAACTATTGCAACCTCCATCCTTCTGAATCTGCTTAGTGTATTCATCTCTTTGTCTCCCCCTACGATTTTTACCCTCCACGCTGCTCTCCAATACTAAACTGGTGATTCCTTGATGCCTCAGAACATGTCCTGCCAACCGATCCCTTCTTCTAGTCAAGTTGTGCCACAAATTCCTTTCTCCCCAATTCTGTTCAGTACTTCCTCATTCCTTAAGTGATCTACCCACCTAATCTTCAGCATTTTTCTGTAGCACAACATTTCGAAAGTATCTATTCTCTTCTTGTCTAAACTATTTATCGTCCATGTTTCACTTCCGAACACGGCTACACTCCACACAAATCCGTTCAGAAAGGACTTCCTGACACTTGAATCTATACTCGATGTTGACAAGTTTCTCTTCTTCAGAAACGCTTTCCTTGTCAATCTGATCCCCTCAGCATCACCTTATTTAATTCGACTGCATTCCATTATCCTCGTTTGGCTTTTGTTGATGTTCGTCTTATGTCCTCCTTTCAGGATGCTGTCTATTCCCTTCAACTGCTCTTCCAGGTCCTTTGTTGCCTCTGACAGAATTGCTATGTCATCGGCAATCCTGAAAGTTTTTATTTATTTTCCGTGGATTTTAATCCCTAGTCCATATTTTTCTTTTGTTTCCTTTACTGCCTGCTCAGTATACAGCTTGAATAACATTGGGGATAGGCTACAATCCTGTTTCACTCCCTTCCCAACCACAGCTTCCTTTTCATGTCCCTCGACTCTTATAACTGCCACCTGGTTTCTATATAAATTGTAAATAGCCTTTCGCTCCCTGTATTTTACCCCTGCCACCTTCAGAATTTGAATGAGAGGATTCCGACCAACATTCTCAAAAGCTTTCTCTAAGTATGCAAATGCTAGAAACATAAGTTTACCTTTCCTTAATCTATCTTGTAAGATAAGTCTTAGGGTCAGTATTGCCTCACGTGTTCCAAGATTTCTACGGAATCCAAATTGATAAACCTCGAGGTCGGCTTCTACCAGTTATTCCTTGAGGAGGTGAATAATTCCTTTTAGTATTTTGTAGCTGTGGCTTATCAAACTGATAGTTTGGTAATGTTCACACCTGTCAACATCTGCTTTCTTTGGGATTGGAATTATTATATTCTTCTTCAAGTCTGAGGGTATTTCGCCTGTCTCATACATCTTATTCACCAGATTGTATAGCATTGTCAGGGTTGGCTCTCTCAACGCTATCAGTTGTCTATTCCTGGGGCCTTGCATCGACTTAGGTCTCTCAGTGCTCTGTTAAATTCTTCACGCAGTATCATATCTTCCATTTCGTCTTCATCTACATCTTCTTCCATTTCATAATATTGTCCTCAAGTACATCGCCCTAGTATTGACCCTCTACATATTCCTTCGACCTTTATGCTTTCCCTTCTTTTCTTAGCACTGGTTTTCCATGTGCACTCTTGATATTCATACAAGTGTTTCTCTTCTCTCCAAAAGTCTCTTTAATTTTCGTGTAGGCATTATCTATCTTACCCCTAGTGATATATGCCTCTACATCCTTAAATTTGTTCTCTAGCGATCCCTTCTTAGCCATTTTGCACCTCCTACCGATCTCATTTTTGAGACGTTTGTATTTCTTTTTGTCTAATTCATTTGCTACATTTCTATATTTTTACCTTTCATCAATTAAACTGAACATCTCTCCTGGTACTGAAGGAATTTTGCTAGCCCTCGTCTTTTTACGTACTTGATCCTCTGATGCCTTCACTATTTCATCTCTCAAAAACCACCCATTCCTACAACCTTTGATTCTTTCAGAGGTTGGAAATGTCTTACAATTTAAAACCTGGTTCCTAAATGTCTGTCTTACCAACATATAATCAATCTGGAACCTTCCAGTGTCTCCAGGCCTCTTCCACGTATACAACCTTCTTTCATGATTCTTAATCCAAGTGTTAGCTGTGATTAAGTTATGCTCTGTGCAGAATTCTACTGGGCGGCTTTCTCTTCCATTGCTTACTGCCAATTCAATATTTAACTCCAATTTTCCTTCTCTTCCTTTTCCCACCATCGATTTCAAGTCCCCCATGACCATTAAATTTTCGTCTCCCTGCACTATCTGAATGATCTTCTTTATCTATAATACATTTCTTCAATCTCTTCGTCATATGCGGAGCTAGTGGACTACTGTGATAATCGTGACTACGTATCTTTCCTACAATAATGCGTTCACTATGCTGTTCGTAGTAGCTTACCTGCGCTCCTGTTTTTTATTCATTATTAAACCTACTCCTGCATTACCCCAATTTGATTTTATACTTATAATGCTGTATTCACCTGATCACAAGCCTTGTTCCTCTTGCCACCGAACTTAACTTAATCCCACTGCAACTAACTTTAACTTATTCGTTTCCCTTTTTTAAAGTTTCTGACCTACCTACCCGATTAAGGGATCTTCGATACGTAGAACGCCAGTTTTGTTTCTCCCGATAACGACGTCCGCTTGAGTAGTCCTCGCCCGGAGATCCAGATGGGGGACTATTTTACCTCCGAAATATTTTACCCGAGATGACGCCATCATCATTGAACCACACCGTAAAGCCGCATGCCATCGGGAAAAATTACGGCTGTAGTTTCCCCTTGCTTTCAGCTGTTCACAGTACCAGCACAGCAAGTCCGTTAGGTTAATGTTACAAGGGCAGTCAGTCAATCATCCAGACTGTTGCCCATGCCACTACTGAAAAGGCTGCTGCTCCTCTTTAGGAACCACACGTTTGTCTGGACTCTCAACACATTCACCTCCCTTGTGGTTGCACCTTCGGTACGGCTATCTGTTTCGCCGACACACACAAACCTCCTCACCAACGACAAGGTCCATGGTTCAGGGCGGACCAGGTATTATATTGAAAAATAAACTGGTATTATGAAATTTGAGTCATTCTTATTTGTTAGGCTGGAAACGTTTTGGCCCCTCCACCCCTGTATGTTTCTGTACATGTTATTAAAAGTGTATTACTTTGAATCCACATGTGTATGTTTATGGTCTATCTGTTACTCATCACAGAGAGCAGCACGTAAATAGGAAACCACTATGAAAATAAAGCTTCAACATTTTATTTTTGTATCTCTGCAAAAGAGAAAAATTGGCGATGTAGTTAATACTGAATTTACGGCAGATTCTGCCCTTTGAGCTATAAAGAAACTGAATGAATCCGTAAACAGCTGTGACTGTCGGCACTCTCCACCCACTGCCACTAATAGTACATGAACGGCCGCTGTTTTTTTGCCCTCCATCCACAGAAGCTTCGCTGTTCTTGATAATCTCACTCTATGTTTTCGGCTCACATAACGAAAGCAGTTGGGAAAGAGAGTTGCATTGCTCGGCGTTACGTTTCTAGTGATTATAGTGCCACTTACGGTTAGACTGTAATACAACTTTCTTGGAATTGAAATAATGGTGGTATTATTATTGTCTAATTGAACTGTGAATGCCACATACACTGATAAGCTAAAACATTATAACCACTAACTACCGCGACGGTGGATGTTCATGGTGGCGTTGCGGGCACCTGACGCGCTAACAGAAATACGTAAGCGGAGCGAAAAGGTACGTGGCATCACCCTAGCGAAGATATGGCCTGCAAATGGGGAAATCCATTAAGATAAGCGTCTTTGGCAAAAGGACAGATTATTATTATGGAGAGCCTGTGAACGAGTCTCCCGAAAACGGCGTGACCGGTCGAATGTTCAATTTTTACTGTCGTGAGCGTCTATGGAAACAGGCAGAAGAACAATGAAATTGCCACTACGGGCTAAATGGTTCGACATCCACGACATATTACAGAACGTGGGGTTCGGAGGCTTGTATGCTCTCTAAAGTAGGACAGATGGTGATCAGTCGCATCTCTGTCAAAAGAGCAGAATACTGCTGCACACACAAGTGTTTCGAGGCACACGTTCATGGTACATTCTTGAGCATGGAGTTCTGCAGCGGGGCACCTCTACGTGTTCACATATTGACTCAACGACATCGTCAATAAAGATTGCAGTGGACACAGGCCATCGAGTTTCGACCGTCGATCAATGGAACCTTGTCGGCTCTGGGTTAATCACATTTTTGCTACAATAGGTCGATGGTCGTCTTACAAAGGTCGTCATCGAGGTGAACGGCGGCTCGAAACGTGCATCTCAGCAAGGAAGTAGTCTGCTGCGAATAGTATTATGCTATGGGAGACGTTCTCCTGTGCTTGCATGGGACCTGTGTTGGTAATCGAAGACACCATCTCAGCTGCGAACCACTTGCATCCCTTCATCCTTCACGTCTTCCCCAACGGCAATGTCATCATTCAGCAGTATAATTGTCTATTCTCGGAACCAGAAGCTTTATATAGTGGTTTGAGGAGCATTATAGCAAACTCCCAATGTCACCTCGACTATCAAATTCGCCTGACGTAAATCCTATGGAATCCATTTAGATCACTATTGACTGCCATCACCGCGTATGCAAATCAGCGCCCAGGTATGCACGCGAATTACAAGACTTGTGCGTAGACATCACATGCCACATACGACCACAATCCTACCATCAAACTGTCGAATGACTGATACGCAAAATCACAGAATCAGTGATGTATTTCGTTCCAAAGACGGACAAACAAGCTATTAAGCAGGTGACCGTAATGTTTTGGATCATACGTGTACCTTGATACTATTCTGCGTTATATGAATACTGAGATAGATATACTTCGCCAGTTTGTCGTTGTGAGTACGTATGGTAAAAGTATTGGATTTGAAGAATTATCCATGGACTAGATTTTAGTCCTTAGTTAAGAAAAGTAAAGAGCTTCGATAATTTGAAGTAATTGTTAAACTTCTGGAAACCCTGCCATATCTGAATGCGTTACTCAGTACTGTAAATATGTATTTCCAAATAGACCATACTAAGTCCCAAGAACACGTTGAAATGAAGAGATGATGGAGTCGCAGGTGGCGATCTCTCCTGATTAGTTAAATTACATATTTATCTTATATGTGAAGTAGATCACTGTCATAATCGTTGTCGCTGAGGTGAAAGAGAATAGATTTCAAGAGCATGTCTGACAATTGTTCTAGCAGTTTAATTTTGACATTGGTGCTAACTACAAAATATCGTCCCTAAAACCGCGTTACCCTCACACGCCAGTAGAAATCATACAATTGCATTTGTTCACTCATTGTACCAGAGAGTAGGTCTATAATGATTACACTTGAATGTAACACTAACATATCCTTGTACACATAGCTTGACGCGGTGCAAGGCACACTCAGTAAGAAATTAGGACACTTCACCACGTAGAGTACATACAGAAGATAGTGATTACGCAGTGAAGAACTGAATGAGCAACGAAAATGTACTTATGCCTGTCATAGCTATTTTGACATCATCTCCCTCCTAAAGAGTTAGTATTTTTTGGGGGCCAGTAGGTTATTCGTTACACTTTGCAAATGATGGAGACATTTATTGAGTTTTTCCTATGCTGATTTAATGAGAAATAATTTTACAAAGCGATTTCCAGAACACTTCCATCAGTAATATCAGGTAGAGTTAATCGTAAATATCACGGCTGGAATCTCTTGATGTACTGCAGAAATATGTACAGGAAGTCAGAAACCACAAAGTACCCTAGACGGCGGTCCTGGTGGACCTGGTGAGCCAGTAGGCTGTGGGCCTTCAGTAGGCTGTGGTCCACCAGTTGGTTGGGGCCCTCCAGTTGGTTGAGGACCTCCAGTGGGTTGACCTATTGGTTCAGGACCCCCAGTTGGTGTGCCAGGTGGTCCAGTTGGTTCAGGACCTCCAGTTAGTGTGCCTGGTGCTCCAGTTGGTTGGCCTGTCGGGTCAGGACCTCCAGTTGGTGGTCCAGGTGGTCCAGTTGATTGTAGCCCCTCAGTTGGTCCAGGAGGGCCAGGTGGAGTCTCCTGACTGCGGCATGCTGACACCTGAAGCACAATGGTTTGCTATAAACTACATGATACATTCTCTTTGGAATGTGTAGGTAAGAACAGTATGAAAGCAAGGTTATGCGAAAACAGTGCAATTCCTAAGATGTGCTAGACACTGGAGCCATATTAGACTATCTCGGAAAGTGGTACACAGAGGGCTGTAGTTTTATTCAGCAACTGTGTACCCACTTATGGAGCCACTTAGGAGTCGTTATAATGCCCATCTTAGACATACGGTCGATATGGCTTCATACTTTAGGGGATCGAGAAACGATCATCAGTGTTGTCATGACATATTGCTTTTGACATCTTTGTAGAGGAACTTTGTGGTCATGATGTACAGAAATAACAAGTATGAGAACTTTCCTAATCTCATTTCGTACACATATCAGTTGCAAGGGTTTCAGAGACAACTAATCAGGACCTATTATATAAAGTGAAGTGCAAAATTAACCCATTATAGCTACAAGGGACTTCCGCCTCAATGATGAGTTTGACAGCTGGCCATAAATTTTTGCTGAAACAGCTGTCAACAACTCTGTCACACACTTACTGTAAAATGGTACATTAGTATACTTATTCTGTTCAGGATCTGTTAATGTGTACATACGCAACGAAAGGAAGAAGACAAGAATATTAACGAGTAACAACTTGTCGATGGTGCTTCATTAGAAACGGATCACAACCCCGGATTTCTCAAGTGAATCCGCCGAATGTTATCGAAGGGAACAGCGCGACATTTGATTTAAGCGATTCAGGAGAACAACACAAAGTGAAATGCGGATGACCTGGTGGGGATTTGATTGGTAACGTCCTGAGTTCCATCCCAGTATCTCAAACACTGCACTCACTGGACAATCTGCATCGGGTTTGAAAAAAAATGGTTCAAATGGCTCTGAGCACTATGGCACTTAACATCTATGGTCATCAGTCCCCTAGAACTTAGAACTACTTAAACCTAACTAACCTAAGGACATCACACAACACCCAGTCATCACGAGGCAGAGAAAATCCCTGACCCAGCCGGGAATCGAACCCGGGAACCCGGGCGTGGGAAGCGAGGACGCTACCACACGACCACGAGCTGCGGACATAGGTTTGAAAAAGTTCTATTTATTTATCGAAAATATAAATTTTAGACTTGCTTCCTCCTCTGAGTTCTACCACTTTCGGCTGATATAAGTTCTGTAGAATTAAGGTCAGAAGTACTACAGCTTCAAAAAAAGTGTGTAAATTACCACATTTTCTCATTTATTTTCCATGTAGAATGTTATGAACGTAAACATCGGTAGAAGTAAATGCTTATTTTTACATATACAGCCATCTCCACAGAGGGTGTAGACGTGACTGTACCAGTAAAGTTATATGAAGCACGAGTTTCTGTTTGTATTTTCTCAAACTACAGGCCATACTACTCACCACAAGACACAGGAGGAGAGCTGCCACTGTCGCCCTCATGTTGATGGAAGTGCTGAGGTGAGCGTGGGCTGCAGAGCTTTTATAAGGCTCGCCAACGCCTGATCTGGATTAATCGCGATTCCGTGACTCTTCAACAAAGGACTCGAACAGAGTAAAATGTTCCGGCGGTAAACTAGTCCCCCATTCGGATCTCCGGGCGGGAACAACTCAGGCGGACGTCGTTATTAGGAGAAACAAAACTGGCGTCCTATGTATCGGATATCCCTTAATTGGGTAGGTAGGTTAGAAAATTATTAAGGGAAATGGATAAGTTGAAGTTAGATTTAGTGGGAATTAGTGACTTTTGGTGGCAGGAGGAACAAGACTTCTGGTCAGGTGAATACAGCGTTATAAATACAAAATCAAATAGGGGTAGTGCAGGAGTATGTTTAATAATGGGCAGCGCGGGATAGAAGCTTGGTTTAAGGCGTGTTGCCACGGTCCGGGCGGCTGCAACCGCCGGAGGTCCGATCCCTCCCTCGGACATGGGTGTGTATGTCGTCCTTGGCGTAAGTTAAAGTTAGGTTAAGTAGTGTGTAGGCTTAGGGACCGATGGGCTCAGTAGTTTGGTCCTTTAAGAATTCACACACATTTGAACATTTTTGTTTAATATGTATAAAAAATAGGAGTGCAGGTAAGCTACTACGAACAAAATAGTAAATGCATTATTTGTAGCAAAGATAGACACGAAGCCCACGCCTACCACAGCAGTACAAGATTATATGTCCACTAGCTCCGCAGGTGACGAAGATGTTGAAGAAGTAGGTAAAAAGACGATGATTTAATTGTCATGGGTGACTGGAATTCTTTAGTAGAGAAAGGAAGAGAAGGAAACGTAGTAGATGAACATGGAATGGCCGGCCGCTGTGGCCGAGCAGTTCTAGACGCTTCAGTCCAGAGCCGCAGTGCTGCTACTGTCGTAGTTTCGTATCCATCCTCGGGCATGGATGTGTGTGCTGTCCTTAGGTAGGTTTAAGTAGTTCTAAGTCTAGGAAGTCCCTTAGTGCTTAGAGCTATTTGAACCATTTAAGTATGGAATGGGGATAAGGAATGAAAAAGAGGAACTCTCCTCGTAGAGTTCTGCGCAGAGCGTAACTTAATCATAGCATAGGTATAATAATGAATAAAAAACAGGAGCGCAGGTAAGCTACTACGAAAAGCATAGTGAGCGAATTATTGTAGCAAAGATAGACACGTAGTCACGCCAATCACAATAGTACAAGTTTATATGTCCACCAGCTGCGCATATGACGAAGAGATTGAAGAAATGTATGATAGATAGATCATTCAGATAGTGCAAGGAGGCGAAAATTTAATAGTCATGGGGGACTGGAAATCGATGGTAGGAAAAGGAAGAGAAGGAAAATTGGAGTTAAATTTTGAATTGGGGATAAGCAATGAAAGAGGAAGCCGCCCATTAGAATTCTGCACACAGCATAACTTAATCATAACTAACACTTGGATTAAGAATCATGAAAGAAGGTTGTATACGTGTAAGAGGCCTAGAGACACTGAAAGGTTTCATATTGACGATATAACAGTAAGACAGAGATTTAGGAAACAGGTTTTAAATTGTAACACATTTCCAGGGGCAGATGTGGACTCTGACCACAACGTATTGGTTAGGAAGTGTCGATTAAAACTGAAGAAACAGCAAAATGGTGGAAATTTAAGGTGACGGGACCTGGATATACTGAAAGTACCAGAGGTTGTAGAGAGTTTCAGTGAGAGTATTGGGGAACGATTGATAAGAATGGGGAAAAGAAATACAGAATAAGAAGAATGGGTGGCTTTGAGACATGAAATAGTGAACGAAGCAAATGATCAAGTAGGTAAAAAGACGAGTGATAGCAGAAATCCTTGGGTAACAGAAGAGATGTTGATTTATTTGATGAAAAGAAAACATATAAAAATGTAGTAAATGGATTAGACAAAAAGGAATACAAACGTCTCAAAAATGAGAGCGATAGGAAGTGCAAAATGACTAAGCAGGGATGGCTAGAGAAGAAATTTAAGGATGTAGAGCCATATATCACTAGGGGTAAGATAGACACTGCGTACACGAGAATTAAAGAGACTTTAGAAGGAAGAGAACCACCCATATGAATATCAAGAGTGGAGATGGAAAACTAGTGCTACGAAAAGGCGGGAAAGCAGAAAGGTCGAAGGGGTATGTAGAGGGTCAATACTAGGGCGATGTGCTTGCGGACAGTATTATGGAAATGGAAGAGGACGTAGATGAAGATGAAATATGAGATATGATACTGTGTGAAGAATTTAACAGAGTTCTGAGAGACCTATGTCAAAGCAAGGCCCCAGGAGAACACAACATTCCATTAGAACTACTGATAGCGTTGAGAGAGCCAACCCTAAAATACTATCCCATCTGGTGAGCAAGATGTATGAGACAGGCGAAATACCCTCAGACTTGAAGAAGAATATAATAATTCCAATCGCAAAGAAAGCAGGTGTTGACAGGTGTGAACATTGCCAAACTATCAGTTTAATAAGCCACAGCTGCAAAATACTAAAACGAATTATTCACATCCCCAAAAACTGGTAGAAGCCGACCTCGGGGCTTATCAGTTTGGATTCCGTAGAAATGTCGGAACACGTGAGGCAGTACTGACCCTACGACTTATCTTAGAAGATAGATTAAGGAAAGGCAAACCTATGTTTCTAGCATTTGCAGACTTAGAGAAAGCTTTTGAGAATGTTGGTCGGAATCCTCTCATTCAAATTCTGAAGGTAGCGGGGGTGAAATAAAGGAAGTGAAATGCTATTTACAATTTGTACAGAAACCAGGTGGCAGTTATAAGAGTCGAGGGACATGAAAAGGAAGCAGTGGTTGGGAAGGGAGTGAAACAGGATTGTAGCCTATCCCAAATGTTATTCAATCTGTATACTGAGCAAGCAGTAAAGGAAACAAAAGAAAAATATGGAGTAGAAAATAAAATCCACGGAAAAGAAATAAAAACTTTGAGGTTTACCGATGACACGGCAATTCTGTCAGAGACAACAAAGGACGTGGAAGAGCAGTTGAAGGGAATAGACAGTATCTTGAAAGGAGGACATAAGATGAACATCAACAAAAGCCAAACGAGGATAATGGAATGTAGTCGAATTAAATCAGGTGATACTGAGGGGATTAGATTAGGAAACGAGACACTTAAAGTATTTTGAATGAGTTTTGCTACTTGGGGAGCAAAATAACTGATGATGGTTGAAGTATAAGGGATATAAAATGTAGACTGGCTATGGCAAGGGAAGCGTTTCTAAAGAAGAGAAATTTGTTAACATCGAGTATAGATTCAAGTGTCAGGAAGTCTTTTCTTAAAGGATTTGTGTGGAGTGTAGCCATGTATGGAAGTGAAACATGGACGATAAATAGTTTAGATAAGAAGAGAATAGATACTTTCGAAATGTTGTGCTACAGAAAAATGCTGAAGATTAGATGGGTAGATCACATAAGGAATGAGGAAGTAATGAACAGAATTGGGGAGAAAGGAATTTGTGGCACAACTTGACTAGAAGAAGGGATCGGTTGGCAGGACATGTTCTGAGGCATCAAGGGATCACCAGTTTAGTATTGGAGAGCAGCGTGGAGGGTTAAAGTCGTAGACGGAGACCAAGCAATTAATACACTAACCAGATTCAGAAGGATCTAGGTTGCAGTAGTTTTGGAGATGAAGAATCTTGCACAGAATAGAGTAGCATGGAGAGTTGCATCAGACCAGTCTCTGGACTGAAGACGACAACAACAACATAATACTCGGCACACTAATCCGCATAGATAACAAGCAGTGACGATCAGTTTTCAGTGTTGCGAGGCTTTGAGCGCTGGTGCGTTGTCCTTGGGCAAAAGCACTCCCCACTCCAATATTCTGGGCCTTTTTTTCTTTATCTCTTCTCTCAAACGACGCAGTAGGGTTTAGTAGTATGATGCATTGATAGTTACGCCCTTATGCAAGTAATCTACCATAACTACCCCTTCTGCATCCCAGAAGACCGATGAGATCACCTTACCAGCTGATTTTTGCACGCAATATTTCATTGGTGCAGGGGATGAAGGATGTTTCCAATGTTGTGGCTATTGTTTTGTGGTGAACCCAAGTTTCATCCATCGTCACATACCCTGCAAGAAGCTGTCTTTATTCACTTGAAGTTGTCAGACGATTTCTACACAACAGTACACATGCTCCCGTCTCTGATTCAGGTCTTTTGGGACTCACCGAGATGAAACTTTCCACATTTCCAAAATATCTACAACAATGTGATGAATACTCCCATGGGTGATTCCAAATGTGGTTTCAATGTGCAGCAACGTTGTTCAGCGATCCTGCAAATTTGTATCATGAACTGCATTCATTTTCTCATCAGTGGCAATGGTGCCAGGCCTTCTGCTGCTTAGCGCACCTTTCTTTGCTTGAAGTCGGACATCCTGTTTTTCACTGTTGCATAAGACGGAGCAGCAAAACTAACAAAGCTGGAGCCGCGAAATTTGGCTTGCATACACACAAAGCATCACCATAAAAGTAAGTCGTGTTGTGCGTGCGAAACATTACCGTAACTATCTCGGGCTGGCAACTTTTCGACCGTCGCTGGTAATTACAATTCACAAAGCGCATATTCATAAAGACAGAAAAAAGAGACTCACCTTGGGAAAGTGTCTGTTGCTACCTCTTCAACCTAGTTAGGAAATTATTTCAGCCCTTTATCTCCTGAACTGCTAGTATAGTGGATGGGTGCCAGGAGGTGCTGTATTAAAACTTGGCGAGAACTTTCCAAATGATTTATTTATTTCCACTACAATGCTTCATTCACCTCGGTGCGCATCACTTGGTCCTGCAATGCTGAGGGAGTACCCCAGCGGGCTGTGTAACGCAACGCTGTGTAGTGCCGCCCTTGTACGCCAGCGGAGTGCGTCATCGTCAGGACGCTGCAGTTGAATCAGTGGTCTGCGTCCCTGCCGACTCAGCACTAATCAGTGAGGGCCGCAGGTGGCCAGCTGTGTCCTTCTCCTCGCCGGCGTGGCTGAGATCATGGCGACCAACAAGCGCCCGATATCCAGAGTTCGTATCTGTGGCCCTCGCATCTGAAGTCTCCGGTGAGTGTCGGGAGCCGAGATGACTGCCTCTTTTGCTACACTAGGTCGATTGTCCTCTCCACAATGGCAGTCATCAAGGTGAATGGCGGTTCGAAAAGTGCTTCGCTTCACGGACGTATATCGATGGAAGCAGTATTATGCCTTGGGAGACATTCTCCTGTACTTGCATGGGCCCTGTGTTAGTAATCAAAGACACTCTGACAGATTCGGACCATCTGCATCCCTTCATCCTTCACGTCTTCCCCAGCAGTGATGTCATCATTCGTCAGTATTATTATTCATGTCTCGGAGCCAGAACCGTCATACAGTGATTTGAGCGGCAATATAGCGAACTCACATTGACACCTCGATGACCAGTTCGTCTGATGTAAATCCTATGGAACCGATTTAGATAACTACCAGCCGCGATCACCGCGTATGTAAATCAGCGGCCCGTTATTACACGAATTACATGACTTGTGCGTAGACATCAAATGCCACATACCACCACAACCCTACCATCAAACTGTCGAATGCTCGATACCCACAATCAATGATGTATTTCGTTCCAAAGACGGACAAACAAGATATTAAGCAGGTGATCATACTTTTTAGGTCATAAATTTGACTTGATATTATTGTATCTTAGGTAGACATACTTTGCCACTTTGCTGTTGTGAGTAGGTATGGTAAAAGCATTGGTTTTCAAGAATTGTCCATGGACTAGATATTACTCTCTCATCAAGAAAAGTAAAGTGCTTTGATAATTTGGAGTCATTGTTCAACTTCTGGAAACCCTGCCATATCTGTATGCGTTACTCAGAACTGTAAAATTGTATTTCAAAAGAGACCATACTAAGTCCCAAGAACACATTGAAATAGAGACGATGGAGTCACAGCTGGCGATCTCTCCTGAGTAGTTAAATTACATATTTCTCTTTTATGTGACGGTAAATCTCTGCCATAACTGTTATCGTTAAGGTGAAACACATTTCAAGAGCATGTCTGACAAATGTTATATGCAGTTCAATTTTGACAATGGTGCTAGCTGCCAAATATTGTGTCTAAAATCGTGCTACAGTCATACGCCAGTAGAAGTCATACAATTTCATTTGTTCACTCAAAGTACCAGAAAATGAGTCTACAATATTTTTACGTAAATGTTACGCTAACATATCCTTGGATACCTAGCCTGACGAGGCGCATGGCACACTCATCAAGGAATTAGGACACCTCATCACATAGAGTACACACTGAAGTTACTGATTACACAGTCAATAACTGAATTAGTTATGAAACTGTACTTATATCTCTCATAGCTTTTTTGGTATCAAATTCATCCCCCTCCTAAAGAGTTACTTTTTTTGGCAGTAGGTTATTCGTTACACTTTACAAATGATGGAAACACTTATGGAGATTTTTCTATTCTGATTTAATGACAAATAATCTCACAAAGTGATTTACAGAACACTTCCATCTGTATAATCAGGTAGGGTTAATCGTAAATATCATGGCTCAAATCTCTTGATGTTTCGCAGAAACGTGTACAGGACGTCAGAAACGCCGAAGTCCCCTACATGGCGGTCCTGGTGGCCCTGGTGGACCAGTAGGCTATGGGCCTTCAGTAGGCTGTGGCCCACCAGTTGGTTGGGGCCCTCCAGTTGGTTGAGGACCTCCAGTTGGTGTGTCAGATGGTCCAGTTGGTTCAGGACCTCCAATTGGTGTGCCTGGTGGTCCATTTGGTTCAGGACCTCCAGTTGGTGTGCCTGGTGGTCCAGTTGGTTGACCTGTCGGATCAGGACCTCCAGTTGGTGGGCCAGGTGGTCCAGTTGGTGGTGGCTCCTCAGTTGGTCCAGGAGGGCCAGGTGGAGTCTCCTGACTGCGGCATGCTGACACCTGAATTACTATGGTGTGCCGTAAATTACATGATACATTTTCTTTGGAATGTGTTCTCAAGAACAATATGAAAGCAAGATTATTGGAAAACATTGCAATTCCTAGTACGTGCTAGACACTGGAGCCATATTAGGCTTTCTTGCAAGGTGGTACACAGAGAACTGTAGTTTTATTAAGCAACTGTGTACCCACTTATGGAGCCACTTAGGAGTCGTTATAAAGGCCAGCTTAGACACACGGTCAATGAGGCTTCATACTTTAGGGGATCAAGAAACGAGCTTCACTGTTGGCATGACATATTGCTTTTGACATCTTTGTAGAGGAACTTCATGGTCATGATGTAGAGAAGTAACAAGTATGAGAACTTCCCTAATCTCATTTAGTACACATATCAGTTGCAAGCTTTTCAGAGACAACTAATCAGGACCTATTATGTAAAGTGAAGTGCAAAATTAACCCATTATAGCTACAGGGGACTTCCCCTCAATGAGGAATATGACAGCTGGCCGTTAATATTTGCTGAAGCAACTTTCAACAACTCTCTCACACACCTATTGTAAAATGTTACATCAGTATGCTTATTCTGTATGGGATCTGTTAATGGGTACATACGCAACGAAATGAAGAAGACAAGAAGATTAACGACTAGCATTTTGTCGATGGTGCGCTCATGAGCGATGGATCATAACCCCAGATTTATTAAGCGAATCCTTCCAATTTTATCGAAGGAAACAGTGCGACATTTGATTTAAGCAATGCAGGAGAACAACACAAAGTGAAACTTGGATGAGCGGATGAGGATATGATCGGCATCGTCCCGAGTTCCATCCCAGTATCTCAACGACAGCTCTCACTGGACAACCAGCATCGGGTTTGAAGAAGTTCTATTCATTTATTGAAAATATAAATTTTAGAGCTGCTTCCTTCTCTGAGTTGTGCCAATTTCTGTTGCCTTGAGTTCTGCAGAATGAAGATGGGAATTACTATAGCATCCCCAAATGCGTGTAAATTATCACGTTTTCGTATTTATATTCCAGAATAGAATATTATGAACGCAAACATCTGTACAAGTAAAAGCTTATTTTTACATATACAGACGTCTCCACAGAGGGTGTAGTCGTGACTGTAGCAGTAAAGTTTCTATTTGTATTTCGCAATCTACAGTCCTTACTACTCACCACAAGACTCAGGAGGAGAGCTGCCACTGTCGCCCTCATGGTGATGGATGTGCTGAGGTGAGCGTGGGCTGCAGAGCTTTTATAAGGGTCGTCAACGCCTGATGTGGAGTACTCATGATTCCGTGACTCTTCAACAAAGGAAGCGAACAGAGTCTGCAATCCGAGTGAGATAGTGGGGGATCTGGTTGTATCATAAGGCCACACGGCACAGCTGGGACGAACTGAACAGCATATTGTCGATCATTTTTTCATCATACGTGACTTGATGCATGGAAACGCTACTCTCGAGTAGGAGAATTCAACAGTGACGAGGTAGCTCTTACGTTTGTATTATGAGGTGGCACTATGAAATATTTTGCGGCTTTGGAGAGCAGCGGAAGAGTCAATCTGCGCTGCACTCCACATAATCGTTTTGTTTTTCATCACTTACCACTAATATCAACTTTTGACAAGGTTATTAAGTGTTATTATTTTTCTTAGGTTACAGACAATATACCGAGACAGTAAGTTTTTTCCACGTGTGAAAATCTATCAAAAAGTACGACTACAACATGTTCGTTATTACTTTATTTATGCTAGCCAGGAAATTTATATATACATTGCCCCATGTGATTTTTTAACCATAGAATGCCTGAAGGTGAAAAATACCAATAGAAACATATAAATTCTCTGATATAATGTGCATATATGTTTTTCTGTGTAAAAATACGTTTCATAATTAAAATTGTAACAAAACCGTTTGGTCAATGACTTTTGCTAAAGTGGCCAAAGGGATAGAAACTCTGTATATCTGCTGCTGTAAAACAAATGATATGGCATCTCATTTCTTCTCGCCATTCCGTGGCGTCTTTTCTTCTCTTGCTGTAGTAGAGTAAGCACACGTTTCTATGTACTTTGCTTTAGATAAAAGATTACTCCTTTTTAAGTATATAAATATAATATAATCATAGTATCAAACCAGATAATATCTCATTATAATAACCATAGCTTTGTATGAATTTTGTATCTTTCTTTTCACAGACCGTAAAGAAAGGATTCGTGTCAAATTTTTCAAGGATAGAAGAACCGAACACGTTACATGTTTTTCGTTACTTATTCAATATCGCTAAGCAGAACCAACGTGAGATCGAATTTTGTATCAATTAATTTCATTCCTTACGTATACTGTTTACGCAAGAGTCATTTTAGGTTGATCGGTCAATTACCATCGGCAATTGCTTCAATAGCCTGATGTTGTAACGCAGCGAGTTAATACGAGATAACATTCATGGCAGTAAGGCGCGCAAATGGTTCAAAAATGGCTCTGAGCACTATGGGACTTAACTTCTGTGGTCATCAGTCCCCTAGAACTTAGAACTACTTAAACCTAACTAACCTAAGGACATCACACACATCCACGCCCGAGGCAGGATTCGAACCTGCGACCGTAGCGGTCGCGCGGTTCCAGACTGAAGCGCCTAGAACCGCTCGGCCACTCCGGCCGGCGTAAGGCGCGCAGCCGTCTACTGCGGTGGCTGCAGGATGTCTATGTTTTTTCGCTCTGCTCACAGCACAACTAACGCTGCCTGCCGTGAGAACTGCATAGCGTAACATTTAGTCAATACGAAAATTCATACCCTCTACGAATCTAAATAATCCATATTAGTTATTATCCGATTTTGTTCAAATTTTCTACACAGCCTTTTGTTATTAACGGAATGATGCTGTCAAAATTTCAGATTCTTAAGATTCTTATTTATTATCGTTCCGGAGATAAAGAGGATTACTTAAACGTCCTAAAACCTACGCTTGTTATTTAAAACCAAGTTAGAAACAATAAAAGATTGACTTTCATTATCGTTTTAAGCCATTACAAAGTTGTCAGTGCATAAAAACCAATTAGTTAGAATTTTATTTATAAAACTTTGGTCACTTTGCACCACGTAATACAAAAATCGGTCAGAATTATTATTTGATTGTATTTTGTTGTGTGAGTGCTTGAGAATGACAGAGAGAGTGTATGTGGGCCATACGTTAAAATTTAATATTTGATTTAACGTAAAACCTTGTACAACCGAGCCGTGAGGAAGTCATGTTGCAACCACGATTCAGGTGACGTATGTCTATGTGAGCATGCTGTTGTATAAAAACTGCCAGAATGGAAGTTAGAGGCGGAATAAGTTTATTTATCAATTTGAAGAATATTTCGCACTTTGCTTATTTTGATTAAACATAATACAATAAATTGAAATTTTGCTGACATTAATTACTCTCAAATTAGTGATTGGATAAGGCAAGATTTGCCGCGAGAATGATCAGGAAGGTACGTTCTGATTGGCCGTTAAGATGAACAGCCAATCAGAACTAAGCTGTTCCCGCGCGAATAGTGGAGTGGGCAGAGAGGAGAATACCCCGAGGGAGTCGCCTGCTAGCCGGCCTACGGATAACACGATGTCAGATCGCTCCTTAAAAATACTCTGTAAGAAGAGGAAATAGCAAATTTCGGTTCGATCATATCGTGACTGAAGCGACTGTAGTGACGAACATTTTAATGAAAGTTTGGTGTTTCTAAGTTAAATAGTTTGAGAGATATGAGCGTGTGAACTTTCTGATCGTAGTAAAAACTCCACGTGGCGTGTTTCGTGCCCCGTGCGGATTATTTTGGCGAGCACTTAAACTTACGAAGAAGACCACTGAAACGACCGAATGTTTAACTCGCGAATAGTTGTGGGTCTGTGACTTGTGGAACGTGAAAATTAGTCGGGTCGAACTTCCTAAAATTCTGGCTTCTTTTCGAGTGAATATTTGTTATACAGACAGTGACTTTCAATAGCGTTTCACCATATTAAATACGGACTTGATAGGCATGTCATGTGTTTCAATATAAATAAAAAAACAGAGTTAATATAATTTTAAACATTTTAAACATGGCTGCAGCAGCAACTGTTAAAATTCTTCGCAATAAAGGATGGCAGCCAAAAACAGTTGCAGGATAGAATTTTTTAATTAAAATTCTTGACCAAGGTTTCGGTACATATAAATATACCTTCATCAGAAGTAAAACTTCCTGAATAGAAAGACACATTCATTAGAAAAGCCATATCAACGAAAGTGAGAAACAGAAGCTTAAATAACGGTGAAATTGCTAAAGTAATACAGGCACACAATCTTTAGTACTTACTAAAATTACATCATGCACTGGAGAATAATAAAACAATTATGCCAAAAGGCGTCGTCAGTAATTAAAATATCATCTCCATTTGTACAACATGTGTAATGGGCACAGGATCAAAGCGAACAGTTTAACAATGTTACTTCGCCTACGAACTGTTGAGACACGAGTGTGAAGGCACTAAGGCAGATTGTTTCGCACATGCAAGTGCCCTCTCTCGGCGAAACAATCTGCCTTAGTGCCTTCACACTCGTGTCTCAACAGTTCGTAGGCGAAGTAACATTGTTAAACTGTTCGCTTTGATCCTGTGCCCATTACACATGTTGTACAAATGGAGATGATATTTTAATTACTGACGACGCCTTTTGGCATAATTGTTTTATTATTCTCCAGTGCATGATGTAATTTTAGTAAGTACTAAAGATTGTGTGCCTGTATTACTTTAGCAATTTCACCGTTATTTAAACTTCTGTTTCTCACTTTCGTTGATATGGCTTTTCTAATGAATGTGTCTTTCTATTCAGGAAGTTTT
Source organism: Schistocerca piceifrons (assembly GCF_021461385.2). Lineage (NCBI taxonomy): Eukaryota > Metazoa > Arthropoda > Insecta > Orthoptera > Acrididae > Schistocerca > Schistocerca piceifrons. Next base: position 969,520,843 of record NC_060139.1, on the reverse strand, counting down.
ACTTCTGATGAAGGTATATTTATATGTACCGAAACCTTGGTCAAGAATTTTAATAAAAAAATTCTATCCTGCAACTGTTTTTGGCTGCCATCCTTTATTGCGGATAATTTTAAACGCTTTTCTGCAAGTAGACTGAATATCCCGAACGCCCGATTATTTTAATCATTAACTTCCTGGAACTGGCTTTCAACTAGAGTTACGCGGCCTCTTTGTGGTAAGTATTAGGCAGTGGTTTCATCAACGCTGCTTTACACTGCCTACCACGTATCTGCTATCACAGAGCGAAGGGACATCGGCAAGAATCCTATCGAGGTAAGTGGACTGAACGAGACCGTTAACAACAACACTGACGAGCGACGCCACCCCGCCGCATTGTATTAGTGCCTCTCGAAATTAATAGACTTTAAGATCCTAATCAGTGAGTACGTAATTGAATCCGTTGACAGTAATCATTAAATTCATTTATCTGTGTTTGTTGCTCAGGTTGCCGTCTTTGAACGTTAGCATAATTACCAGTATTTTACTGTGGTGTGCGTATTGTAAGACCTTCGGTACACACACCATCAGATTATTTGAGTTTTCGCTCTAACGAAGTAGGCGAGTGTCAGCAATATGTCTCGTGGTCTTATCGTGGCGTGTTTATCTTCTGCCGTTAGGTCAGACGATAGAAATGCCACTTGCACGCTTAGAGTAGCAGATTGACAGGGACCAACTTTAAACAGAACTTGATCAATTTTCACACACATTTATTAAAATAATAAAAAATATAGACATTACGTAACTTGATTCTGGATGCTGTTTACAACTGACAATCTGAAGTTCCTTTGGTCTTGGTACGTTAATCTTATTCTCACATATCTCTGACACTTGACAAAGTGTCTATACATTTCTCTTCATGGCTATGTGCAGGAATATGGTAATCTTATTAGGCGCAGACTGAAACTTGACTGCAGTTTGATGCAGACTGACTAATCGGAGGTCTGTACACTCGTTATAATACCTCACGCGTTCAGGTATCACTGCGCGAGTGTGATCCGCGAGAAGAAAATGTTCTACGTTAGCAGCTGTGTTACATATTAGTACGCGGATCGGCGGAAGCAGAATTTTGTCCGTCTCTCAAGACAGCGCCATCTCGCAGGGCGGAGATGGACGAGCGCTGCGCCTGCGCTGTTGTGCTTAGCGGGGCGCGCTCTAGTGGGAAAGTTGTGTACGCGCTGACTACGCTGAACTATGTACACAACATTTACTTTTCGTGACATACTGGGAAAAGTTTTCATAATAGTATTAACACAGACCATTCACTTGCACTATAAGTTCTAGTGAGAAACGTTTCATCATGTACCTAGGAACGAATATTCTGTTCATATTTAAAAGTGTTGCAGTTGAAACAATCTTTACAATTTCTTATTTAATATTCTACTCCGCTACACACCACCATCTCCGGCGGTACACCGCAAGGTTACCGCCCTTCGATTGTGCCTTTTTCGCGCTAATCGAAGTGTTAGGGGTTCCAGGTGCCAGCCAGCCAGCCAGCCAGCCAGCCAGCCAGCAGTTCCCGGTCCCGGCCTGCAGCAGTGGTCCCGCAGCCAGCCCGCCAGCCAGCCAGCCAGCCAGCCAGCCAGCCAGCCAGCCCTCCGGTGGCAGCAGCAGTCCAGCCAGCAGCAGTCCAGCCAGCAGCAGTCCAGCCAGCAGCAGCAGCAGCAGCAGCAGCAGCAGCCGCAGCCGCCCCGGCCCCGTCCGCGGCAGCAGCGTCCCTGCCTCTCGCCGTCGCCGTCGCCGTCGCCGTCGCCGTCGCCGTCGCCGTCGCCGTCGCCGTCGCCGTCGCCGTCGCCGTCGCCGTCGCCGTCGCCGTCGCCGTCGCCGTCGCCGTCGCCGTCCGTCGTCCCCCAGTGTGTGTCCTGTCCTTTTAGTGCTGTGTTTTTCTTTCTTCTTCTTGTCGTCATGTCCGCCCCCACCACCACCGTCACTACTACCACCACCGCCATCGTGTATACGTCCCCTTCCGCCGCCTCCACCACTATCACTTGGTGTGCCCAATCCCACCCCCCTCCTTCCATCCCTCCCCTCCTCTCTATCCCTTCGCCCTCGCTCTTTGTCTCCCCGTCTCCCGCCTCTTCCTCTCGTTCTGATCCTTTCCCCCCGCTCCCCCAGCCTGTCACTGCAGCTCCGGCTAGGGTGGTGGCCCGTCGGGCCACTGCCCACGCCCAGCTCTCCCCATCGCCATCGCCATCGCCATCACCGCCACCACCGTCATCATCGTCACCATCACCATCACTGCCACATTCGCCTGCACCGTCACAGTCACTATCTCCGGCGCCGCCTGCTGCGTCCGTGCCGGGACCTGTCCCTTCCCACCACCTCCCCATCGTTCCCGTCCCTCCTGTCACCACCCGCCCATCTGCCGCTGTCAAACGCCCTAGTGGCGCCTCCACTTCCTCTGCTCCTAAAAAGGCTCCACCCCGCCCGCCATCCCCACCCCAAAATGCCATGGACGTCTCCCCACCAGGCCCCGCTCCCTCCTCCTCCTCCTCCTCCTCCCCACCCGGTCTCTACAAATATCTCCTGTCCCGTCCCGATCCTTCCTTCCTCGAGGCCCGGAATCTCTCCCTCCTCCTCCGCCAACATTTCCCTGGCGTCCCCATCTCTCTCCTTACTCCCAGACGGGATTCTGTTCTTATCTCCTCCCCCAGCCCAACCCTCCATACTGACATCCTCTCCCGCCTCCCCATCACCCGTTTTGGTCCTCACGCCTCCCTCACCCCTGCTCCCTCCCCATCTCCTACCCGCCAACCCCAACCCCCGCGTCGCCCGCCGACCCTCACCGCCGTGATCACTCGGCTTAGCCCGTCGATCACGGAGGAGGAGGTGCTGGCGGAGCTGAAGGCCCATCCCACCCTGGAGGTGCGGGCGGTCCGCCGCATTTTCAACGCGACCGGCCCCACCCGCCTTATGCGGGTTTTCTCTGAGGACGCCCCTCCATTGACCGTCTCCTGAAGGAGGGTGCCCTCCTCTTCAATCAGCGGTACAAGGTCGACCCCTCCCGTTCCCCCCCTCAATCCCTGCGCTGCCAGAGATGTCTGCGCTACAATGCACATCCAACAGCAGAGTGCCGCGAGGCCCCCACCTGCCCACATTGTCGGCAAGCGCACTTCCTCCGGCAGTGCCCCAACCTCCAATCCCCTCCCTCCTGTAATACCTGCAGCCTCCCCCACCCCACCTACTCCCAAAAGTGCAAAGCCCGACCCCCTCCCACCACTCCTGAACTCACCGTACCTGTCCGTCCCCTGGACGCCCCCACCCCTCCTGGCAATTCCCTTCGCCCCCCCCCCCCCCCACTGCTGAGGACATCATCAGGTTCCTCACCATTGTCCTTCAAAACGTCCATCCCTTTCAGCGCCCCCACACCTTACAACAGATCTCCCTCGCCGCCCGTTCCATATTCCACCTTAAAATGTACGCCACCTTTTCCAATAACCAGGCCCATTTCACCTTCTCCCGCCTTGACACCCTCGTCTAAGTCCTTATCATGGCGCGACAGCATCGTATCCTTTTCAACAATATCCGCTCCCTTCCCGCCAACAAGAACCTCTTCCTGCACACCCTTGCTACCCACCGTGTGGATGCCTTCCTCCTCAATGAAACCTTCCTCCAACCCCACCACTCCATCCACACCTCCCCCTATCTCCTCCACCGCTCCGATAATCCCCTCCCAGTTGCACGTGGCGGAGTTGCCATTGGCCACCACCGCCAGATCCCCGTTCGGCTCCAGCCTCTCCTTCCCGACCCCACCGAACACCTGATCCTTAGTCTCTTCTTCCCCGGCCTTACCATTACCTGTGCCACCATCTATGTCCGCCCCAACGCCCCTCTTCCTTTCGACTTCCTCTCCCACATCGACCGTACCTTCTCCTCCTATGTGATCGCCGCCGACCTCAACATCCATAGTCGCTCCGCTGCCCAGTTACGGCGGTGGCATCGGTTCCTCTCCTCCCTTCAAGGCGACCTCATCCCCATCCCCCAGCATACTCGTCCCGAATCCAACTCCACTCCCGATGTTATCCTCTCCTCCCCCAACCTCCTTGGTCGCATTACGGTGGATGTCCTGGAGCCTATTGGTAGCGACCATCTCCCTGTCCTCCTCACCGTTTCAGACGGCCGTCGCCCCCGCCCCGACCCTTGTCATGACCCTCCCCCTAAGTACATCCATGACTATTCCCGTGCCAACTGGAATGCCTACCGGGATACCCTCTCCACTCAGGTCGATAGCCACCCTCTCGCCTACCGCCGTCCTGATGATGTCACCCATGCCGCCTCCTTTCTCCAGCAGACCTTGTCTGAGGCCGTGGAGGCCCACGTCCCTACTGTTGCCATCCACCCCCACCGTCCTACCTTACCACCACAGGCCGTCCTCCTCCTCCGTGAATCCCGTCGTCTCTACCGTGCCTTCCTCCGCACGCGTGACCCGGACACCCTACGACGCCACCGGCAACTACAGCGACACATTCGCAATTTGCTCGCGGCCAAGAAACGCCGGGACTGGCGACAGACATGCACCCGTTTAACTGCTACCCTCCCTATAAACTCGTCCAAGTTCTGGACCGCCTTCCGTCGCCTTACCGGAACTAAACCCTCCCCCTACTATCCTCTTCTCCACGATGATCGCCCCTTTCCTGACGCCCTTAGTAAGGCCAATCACTTTGCCTCCTACCTGTCCGATGTGTTTTCCATCCCTGATGATCCCCAGTTCGATTACTCCCTCTTCCCAGATATCCGCGATCGAACTGATACCTCTGTCCCTCCCCTCGCTCCTGGTTTCCAGTACTTGGACAACATTCCACACACGGACCTTAATGCCCCCATCACCACACAGGATCTCATCAATACACTCCGCACCAAACGCAACACCGCTCCTGGTCACGATCGTGTCACCTACCGTCACCTTCGTGAAGCTCCTGTCTCTTTTCTCTCCACCCTGGCCAGGCTCTACAATGTAGTCCTGTCCACCGGTTACTACCCCGACCTGTGGAAAACCTCCCGTATCCTCATGTTCCTCAAACCTGGCAAACCGCCGTCCGCCGTCTCCTCCTACCGTCCCATCAGCCTTACCTCGGTCTTCAGCAAGGTCCTGGAATCTATCCTCACCCGCCGCATCCACCAGCATCTCCGCCAGCACCGCCTCCTCCCCGTTACCCAGTGTGGCTTTCGGCCGTCCTTCTCTTCCGACGATCTTCTCCTTCACCTCACTCATCTCCTTTCCGAACAGCTCAATTCCCGCCGCTCCGCAATCTTCCTCTCTCTTGACCTCGAACGCGCATATGACCGCGTATGGCATTCCGGTCTCCTCTTCAAGCTCCAAACCTTCGCCCTTCCCATTAACTACGTTCGTCTGATCGGTTCCTTTCTCTCCCGCCGTCCTTCCTATGTCACCATCCATAACACCGATTCCTACACCTTTTTCCCCTCCGCCGGTGTGCCCCAAGGCTCCGTCCTCTCCCCCCTTCTGTACCTGTTGTACACGGCGGACATGCCGCCGCCGTCGCCCCCCATCCACCTTCTCCAGTTTGCCGATGACACCGCCTTCCTCGCCCTTGCCCCCACCCTGCGACGCTCCCAACACCTTCTCCAATCCCATCTTGACCGGTTCACCGCTTGGTGCAACCAGTGGTTGCTCAAGGTCAATCCTTCCAAAACCCAGGCGATCATTGTAGGCAAAACCACTCCCTCCTTCCGCCTCCTTGATTTCTATCTCACCGTTTATGGCCGTCCCATCGCTCTCACCCCCACCCTTAAGTACCTTGGCGTCACCCTCGACCGTCGCCTCTCCTGGACTCCCCATCTCCAGACAATCCAAGCCAAGGCACGTTCCCGACTCCGTCTCCTCAAGCTCCTTTCCGGCCGAACGTGGGGTCTGGACCCCTCCACCATCCTCCACACCTATAAGTCCCTCATCCGCCCTATCCTCTGTTACGCCCATCCCGCCTGGATCTCCGCCCCCCCTTCCTTTTATAAATCCCTCCAAATCCTTGAACGCCATGCTCTCCGCCTTGCCTATCGCATCCGTCTCCCTTCCCCCACGCGGATCCTGTATGACCTTATCCCCTTCCCCCACCTCCTCCTCTTCCTCGAAAGGATACGAATCCTATACACCTCCCGTAAACTCGATCCTCCTCACCCGCTCGTCTCCCCGATCCTCTCCCACCCCCGCCCACTGCCGCGCCTGTACTCCCACGTCCCACCTGGTCTCCATCTCTCCACCCTCCTTACCCTCTCCCAAGGTGGTTTCCGCCAGCTCCCCCTCCCTGATGATGTCCTCCTCCCCTGCATCTACCCCTCCTATCAACTTTGATCCTCCCCCCCCTCCTGTGTCCTTTCCTTCAGGCACCCTCCCTCCCCCCCTTTTCCCTTCCCTTCTCTTTCCTTTCCCCCCTCCCTCCTACCCTCTCCTCCGGGCTTCACTCCCCCTACCTCCCTCCCCCTCTCTCCTTTGCCCATGGCATCTCTGCTCTCCCCTCTCCCATTTCCCCTTCCTCCTCCTCCACCTCCTCTCTTGGCAGGTCCCCGGACTCGTACACGCTGAGTGGACATTCGCGCGCCGGAGATCGTCGCCATCAGTGTCTCGTGAGTGCCGTCGTGTTTCGTGTTCAGTGTTCCCGTCATCCTCCATCGTTCACCTGTGCCATCGCCATCTTCAGTGTTAGTGCGTCGTGACAACAGTTTGTAGTGAATTTTCGTCAAGTGTGAACGGCTCCGTGTTTGTCTTTATGTGTCTACTGTTTTATTACCCACCGTTATGTCACATTTGTGTATTCTTTCTGTTCTATCTTTATCTCCTCTACGGCTGAAGAGCGGCGTACCATGCTGCTGACAGCCTGCCTGTTTGTACGGGTTTGAAAATAACAATAAAGAAAAAAAAAAAAAAACTACACACCAGTAAGCAGGGAGTGAAATCAAATTAAGGAGAAGTGTCATCAAACACCAGTTATAGGTTGAAAACATTTAGGAGCAGAAACTATTTGTAAGTAATACAGTTCCCATTTTTAAAACAAGAAAAATCGTCAAAACGCTAAAGAAACTCGGTGCTTTTGGAAATATATCGTGTTCTGCGGTTGGAGACCACACTGTGTTTCCAGATGCAGATGGCGCACAACCGACGAAGTGTGGCTTAAACGTCCGCACGGTACGTACCTAGGTTTAAAAATGTACAGCATTTTACTCACCATAAGACTGTGTAACAGAAAAGTAAACATTCTTCCGTAAATAACTTTAATATATTGCATAGCATTTAAATACGAAGAAATCGAAATTTTTGCGAATGCGGCACAGAACACAATGCCGGCCAAAGTGGCCGTGCGGTTAAAGGCGCTGCAGTCTGGAACCGCAAGACCGCTACGGTCACAGGTTCGAATCCTGCCTCGGGCATGGGTGTTTGTGATGTCCTTAGGTTAGTTAGGTTTCACTAGTTCTAAGTTCTAGGGGACTAATGACCTCAGCAGTTGAGTCCCATAGTGCTCAGAGCCATTTGAACCATTTTGAACAGTACACAATGTCACGTGTCACAGCAACTTAGAAGATACCAGAAACTGCTAAGGCGGTTCCTAGTGAGTGTTCCTGCATATTGTTTTTAAATCATAATAGATTAAAACAACAACCCGGAACCATCACGTGATCCACATTACAATCCAGGTGCAACATTCACCCCTATGATTCGATTTCATTACTGAAAAATTTAATTACTCCCTTCTTGTTTTACCCACACTACTGACATCGGTCTCAAATGTGTTTTGTAGAATTATTTCATGAAACATGCTTAGGGATGAGGTACAATGATATGGGCACTGGACGTGCATTCCTAAGAGATGCGTTTCATGCCCATGTCCAATCAGACAGTTCTACGCTTCCTGTATTTTACCTAATCTGATTTCGGTTTCCACAAACTACATGGTTCACGGAGCGGTTCCCTAGTATCTACATCTACATCTATACTCTGCAAATTACCGTGAGGTGCATGGCAGGGGGTACGTCTCATTGTGCCAGTTATAAGGGCTTCTTCCTGTTTCATTCACGTATGGAACGTGGGAAGAATGATTGAATATCTCTATGCGTGCAGTAGTTATTCTAATCTTGTCTTCACTATCCGTATATGAGAGATACATAGGAGGTTGTTGTACACTTCTAGAACAATCATTTAAAGCCGGTTCTTCAAACTTTGTTAACAGACTTTCTCGGGATAGTTTACGTCTGTCTTCAAGAGTCTTCCAGTTCAATTTGTCCAGCATCTCTGTTACACTCTCCCATGAGTGTAACACAGCTGCCTTTCTCTGTATCCGTTCAATATCCCTCGTTAGTCCTATCTGTACATGTCTCACACACTTGAGCAATATTCTAGTACCGATCTCACGAGTGCTTTCTAACCGTTTCCTTTGTTGATTGATTGCAATTCCCCATTATTCTTCCAATAAAACGAAGTCTACCACCTGCTTTACCCACGACTGAACCTATGTGATAATCCATTTGATGTCCCTACGAGGTGTTACGCCCTGGTATTTGTATGAGTTGGCCGATTCCAACAGTGACTCGTACTATGTGTCACAGAAACATACAAATTTTCATATTGGCTTTTCTTGTGCAACCATCTAGTATCTGGTATTAAAAACGTTTTGACCGTGATGTAATTGTTGCTGTAGTAACACGTAGGAGTAAGACAACAACTCGAAGCCTATATTTCTTCTGTTAGTCTTCATTCACGACTATTTTACATATAATATCACCTTTTAATCCACAAGCAGTTAGTTTTGCTGCTAGATGTGAAAATAATCAAATTGTATTTTTTAGCAGTTACATTTATGCCATGGAGACTGACCTTCATTCTCCTTCTCACATATTATTTTGTCCTTTGCAAAGTTCGAAACAACTAGTCCATAAATTCTTAAATGATAAATCAATATTACTGATGATAAGTAGAGGTCACACGATGTAACTTTGAGTTCCCGATCATTGTTGCCACAGAACCTATTATTATCATTTACGTTGTCTGTACATGACCTAACCGGTTCTTATATTGCATTCTGCCTTTAGAGTAACTACACTACTGGCCATTAAAATTGCTACACCACGAAGATGACGTGCTACAGACGCGAAATTTAACCGATAGGAAGAAGATGCTGTGATTTGCAAATGATTAGCTTTTCAGAGCATTCACACAAGGTTAGCGCCGGTGGCGACACCTACAACGTGCTGACATGAGGAAAGTTTCCAACCGATTTCTCAGACACAAACAGCAGTTGAACGTCGTTGCCTCGTGAAACGTTAATGTGATGCCTCGCGTAAGGAGGAGACATGCGTACCATCGCGTTTCCGACTTTGATAAAGGTCGGATTGTAGCCTATCGCGATTGAGGTTTATCGTATCGCGACATTGCTGCTCGCCTTGGTCTAGATCCAAAGACTGTTAGGAGAATATGGAATCTGTGGGTTCAGGAGGGTAATACTTAACGCCGTGCTGGATCCCAACAGCCTCGTATCACTACCAGTCAAGATGACAGGTATCTTATCCGCATGGCTGTAACGGATCGTACAGCCACGTCTCGATACCTGAGTCAACAGATGGGCTGCACGAACAGTTCGACGACGTTTGCAGCAGCATGGACTACCAGCTCGGAGACCATGGCTGCGGTTACACTCGACGCTGCATCACAGACAGGAGCGCCTGCGATGGTGTACTCAACGACGAACCTGGGTGCTCGAATGGCAAAACATAATTTTTCCGGATGAATCCAGGTTCTGTTTACAGCCTAATGATGGTCGCATCCGTGTTTGGCGACATCGCGGTGAACGCACATTGGAAGCGTGTATTCGTCATCGCCATACTGGCGTATCACCCCGCGTGATTGTATGGGGTGCCATTGGTTACACGTCTCGGCCATCTCTTGTTCGCATTGACGGCACTATGAACAGTGGACGCTACATTTCAGATGTGTTACGACCCGTGGCTCTACCCTTCATTCGATCCCTGCGAAACCCTACATTTCAGCAGGATAATGCACGGCCGCATAGTCCTGTACGGGCCTTTCTGCATACAGAAAATGTTCGACTGATGCCCTGGCAGCACATTCTCCAGATCTCTCACCAATAGAAAACGTCTGGTCAATGGTGACCGAGCAACTGGCTCGTCACAATACGCCAGTCACTACTCTTGATTAGAGGTGGCAAAAAATAACGTAACTGATAGAAATAACCGGTTACTGAGAAGTAACGGTTACTGCGATAACCGTTCCTCTGATTCTGGCAGTTATTTCAATAACTGTTTAGTGTCAACAATGCCTCGCGCCATCTGTTGACCGAAGATCGTACTGCGCATTTGGAAGGCGTTCTATAGACCATGGGAATAACTGTGAGACTGCGCGCCATCTGTTGATAAGAACTGTGTACTATTTCGTGGGCCTTCGTTACTTTTAGAATAAACAATTAAATAAAGTTAATGTCCGAGCCGTGGCTGATAGGAGCTGCAGTACAGGCATTAACAAGTACGGTCGTTCCCTTAAGCCACCGCCTTACGTGTTAATTTAGCTTGGACGGGTAGTACAAGGAAAGTTACTAAGGAATTCGAGCGACTATGGAAATAACTGTCAGAGCCGGTATTCTCCTCTGGCAGTTATCGTTATTGGCTCGTAGTTCTAGTTCTCTGGTAGTTATCGGGAATAACTGTGTGTCTAGACGTTCCTGACTCGGTGACTCCAGTTAAAGGTCGTAGTTCCAGGTGATATTTCCAGAGAGGATAGTAACTGGAGCAAACAAATATTTTCGTACTGCTACGGAAATAGCAGCTGGCCATCGCGAATGACAAATAACATGTCAGAAAGTATAACATAATACAGTGGAATATAATAATTATTATCCTCATCATTTGTCAGGAGATTGTCAAAACACGTGAATATATCACAGTAACTGCTAATATTTACAGAATTGGTACACTGACAGAATAAAACACAGTTACGTACTTTTAATAAATTTATCGTACACAGAATACCCGATCTTGACTGTTGCAACCAAGTGCTGTCAAAACTGAAATATAGCAGAATTTTTACCTGAGCTGGTCTATCAGTCTCTGCTACGATATTCATCTACAGAGTAGGAGGGGTCACTGGAAGCGTCTGATTCCACCCGTCTGCTTCGACGTAAAGGTGTTGTGGTGTGTGAATGTCATTACGGCACGGTGTTTATGAGTTGGTTTTTGTGTGTGTGTGTGTGGGGGGGGGGGGGGGGCTGTCGATCTAGGTTGCAGTGCCGGAATTCCCTGGTGGTAATTAATTTTTTTTTTCTAGCTGTGATGTTTTGTGTATTTATGAAGTATTGAATGTGATTTAATTTATGTAGGGATGATTGATTTGTGGACTTTTGGGATTGTGGTTTTATTTTTCGCAGTTGTAGGTGTTGGTTTTTTGGCATCAGTAGCTGTGGTGGACCTATATAGGTCACCGGATAATGACCGATTCCCATTTTCATAATTGCGTGTGTTGATGTTTTAGTATCGTCATCTGAGGTTGACCTATGTAGGTCAAGGGAAATGTCTGATTCCAATTTTCCTACTTTTAGTTATGGGTATTGGTGTTTTGGTATGGTCACCTATAGTTGACCTATATTGTTCAAGGGAAGTGTCCGATTCCTGCAGATTTTTGTTGGTGTAGCAGAATGCTGTATTTTTTTTCTTTTTGTTCTTCATTTTGTGTTTTGGGATCATGGTGTGTTTTTTTTACTAGCTTGTCCTCACCCTAAAACCCCCAACTTCCCGCAGTTGTCCCATTGGTTTGATTGTATTTTTGGTGGGAAATGTTATTGTATTATTTATATGTATCTTCGTGTTTGTTGCCATGTGTATGTAGTGACGTCATAGACACACTTAAAATAGACATTTCCGGCATATTGATGATGGGCGGAATCAGACACTTGTGTATCAAATAGTCATTCAAACACACTGTAAACCGTGCCTTATCTGAAACCAAGTTTTTAATGGTTGCTGACTTGCTGGCAGTTTATTGAAAATGCATGTTCCTGAATATTAGACCCCTTTTGGACCAAGGTAAGTAATTTTAGGTCTTTATGTAGATTGCTGTTCCCATTTCTAGTACTGATATTATGTATTAAGCTATTGGTTGGAAATACTTGTAACAAATTTCATTAAGGAATAAATATACTAGGAAGCAGTGGTTAGAATACAAAGTTCCTTGAACAGGTTCCTACATGATGTTCTTGAATTGATACCACAAACGATTTTTATTACACGCTTTTACATGCGAAAAACTTTTGCTACGTTTGATGAGTTACCACAGAATATGTTCCCTTATGAAATAATAGAATGAAAAAATGTGGTATGCCCTTCCCAACTGAATTTATTATCGAGTTGTAATCCCAGAAATGTAACACTGTCAACCTTTTCGATCTGCATGTCTTCATATGTTATAAACATGCTGTCGCTGGAGAAATCGAGCAGTTTGCAAATCTGACATAAAACTTGGATTAGCGTACTCACACTTTCCCCAAAAGGACTAGCTTTTACAGCACAGGAGTAAACGAATCTGTCACATTACGTATATTTTGTTGTATTACAAGGCTGTACACTTTATTCTATTATGTGAGCAGCACAAGAAATTAAGCTTCGAATTTAACCTACAGTACTCAGTTTACATATTACTTCATACTTAATAACGCACGTTGTTAACATTTTACTTAAACAGTGCTTTGGCAAAGTTCCGCGTACTTTCTGTCGCAGCTGCGAAGATAATATTTCTAATAGCGACCGATAACCTACAAACATATAATCTGAAACACTAATAATCGTTCTAACATCAACTAAAATGTACCCGGAGTTAATAAGCTGAGGTTATGACACGATTCATACGACATTCCTGCTATTTCACACTACTCGCAGTTATACTGATAACTAAACTGGTGGATTCCAACTACGTCGTTATTTAACTGTCGGAGTTATCGGTATTCGCTAGCGAAAAATAACTTGGCAGTTATTAATAACCGTTAACGATAACGGTTATCAAAAAATAACTGGAACTGTGATAACGGTTACTCCAGAATAACCGTTTGGCCCACCTCTACTCTTGATGAACTGTGGTATCGTGTTGGAAGCTGCATGGGCAGCTGTACCTGTACACGCCATCCAATCTCTGTTTGACTCAATGCCCAGGCGTATCAAGGCTGTTATTACGGCCAGAGGTGGTTGTTCTGGGTACTGATTTCTCAGGATCTATGCACCCAAATTGCTTGAAAATGTAATCACATGTCAGTTCTAGTAATATATATTTGTCCAATGAATACCCGTTTATCATCTGCATTTCTTCTTGGTGTAATTTTCGCTCAGTTTGAATTTGGTAGCTCACTACACTAAAAATTCCTTAGCCTCACATCTTCCTTCTTACAAATTAAATTTGTATGGTTTTTCTCTTCTGATTTGAGACCTATTGCTCTGTGATATACGTATTACACATCTGTAACAACAATGGGTCTGAACTCCACCCCCATGCTTCAATACTGATACATGTAAATCTATCATACATCGTGGCAGTGTCGTATCAAATTTCATATTTCTAGATCAGTTTCTTCATAAAATTTGTGAAATGAACCTCTCAGTACAGTTTAATCCAACTGTTTACTCCGATGAATCAAATATATGAGAATATGATAGTGTCCTCTTGAGGTTGCCCTTTATGGTGAATAGGAGAATGCTACTCAGGAGCGGATGGTAGGTTGGAAATGAAATACCTTTTTCGGAACAAGGGGAGAAAAAGTTGCGCTAAGGACCTTTCAACAGTGGTGAAAGCTAATGGTCAGAGCTGATGTATCCCTGTGGGTTTCACGTTTGTTTGCCATTCCTACACGAAAAATTCACCACTTGAAATTTAATTACACGAAACCCTGAAAATTAAGGCATAAAAAAGTATCTCCAAACATGAAATAAGGATATACGACGCGGAGATTAGAACATTGTTCGTACAACATGGACTCTCCAATCAGTTTCGTTAAGGGGACTGAAAGGTGCCTCATAATCAAATCGCTTCATAGGAAATTCACTATGAGTACATTGACATTATTGATTGTGGAAATGGACAATTTGTTTTGAAGGCGGTTATTAGAGACATTCAAGTTGCAGCATGGGTTTCTATGACATGAAGCAACAAGAATAAGTGTGCGAAAGTATCGGAATCGTGTACACTTCATGTGAAAGCCAAAATCGCTTGGCTTTAACATCTTTATTCCAGTTATTAGTTTCGACAGAATCGTGCTTTCAGTTTCAGACTGGCACTACACTTTGTATATAATGTTCACATAAATGTGTCGTCGACATTTTGAAAACAAACTGTAAATACATTAAGAAACTTTACATGGTTCGTCGTTTACTTCATTAATGTATTTCAACTTTCCAGAATGAGATTTTCACTCTGCAGCGGAGTGTGCGCTGATATGAAACTTCCTGGCAGATTAAAACTGTGTGCCCGACCGAGACTCGAACTCGGGACCTTTGCCTTTCGCGGGCAAGTGCTCTACCAACTGAGCTACCGAAGCACGACTCACGCCCAGTACTCACAGCTTTACTTCTGCCAGTACCTCGTCTCCTGCCTTCCAAACTTTACAGAAGCTTTCCTGCGAACCTTGCAGAACTAGCACTCCTGAAAGGAAGGATATTGCGGAGACATGGCTTAGCCACAGCCTGGGGGATGTTTCCAGAATGAGATTTTCACTCTGCAGCGGAGTGTGCGCTGATATGAAACTTCCTGGCAGATTAAAACTGTGTGCCCGACCGAGACTCGAACTCGGGACCTTTGCCTTTCGCGGGCAAGTGCTCTACCAACTGAGCTACCGAAGCACGACTCACACCCAGTACTCACAGCTTTACTTCTGCCAGTACCTCGTCTCCTGCCTTCCAAACTTTGGTTGGTAGAGCACTTGCCCGCTAAAGGCAAAGGTCCCGAGTTCGAGTCTCGGTCGGGCACACAGTTTTAATCTGCCAGGAAGTTTTATTTCAACTTTGTTCTCAAAATGTCGAAGACACATGTACGTGAGCAAAAAAATGGTTCAAATGGCTCTGAGCACTATGGAACTTAACATCTATGGTCATCAGTCCCCTAGAACTTAGAACTACTTAAACCTAACTAACCTAAGGACAGCACACAACACCCAGCCATCACGAGGCAGAGAAAATCCCTGACCCCGCCGGGAATCGAACCCGGGAACCCGGGCGTGGGAAGCGAGAACGCTACCGCACGACCACGAGATGCGGGCAACGTGAGCATATACGAAGAGTTTAATGCCAATCTGAAGATGGCGGCACGATTCTGTCGAAACTATTTGTTGGAATAAAGACTTTAAAATCAAGCGATCTTCGTCTTCACAATATCGGAATTCACGGCTAATTTGCGTAAAATGTTAGCATTCAATATAGATACGAAGGAATGCGTGGTGTCACTTGTGAACAATCGTGCAGCACAGGTAAGAGACGGCTTTTATGCAGAGCAGTAGGTGAGCGCAGAAGCCTTTCCGGAAAATAACTGCAAGGCTCTCACGTCCTATCCCAATGACAAGCTTAGCAGGGAGACCGCGGTGCTTTCGACAGATTCGATAAGCATTTTACTTAAACGGAACAGTCACAGAGGAATCTTGTTTATCAGCTCTCCTAATATATATGAATGTAATTTCATGTGTAATATCTGCTTTAGAAACAGAAACATACACTAAAGCATGTCGGATAAGGAAGATGTAAGTTAACCAGGTAGATCACGGTGACGTCTAAATCACAGCGAAGAATTAGGCGACGTATGAAGACAACAAGACGTGTGAAATTTACGAAACACCGCTTCATAGCGGACTCCCTCAACAAGTTGAACCAAAATTCACATTAATGCTTAATTTGAATCAAGTAGCATGATACACTTTCTAAATTCATAAACATATTAAAATTTGGTAATTAGAGCCATAAAACAACCATGAGTCAGTCATTGACTCATGGAGTATTGACAAGAAGGTACCATTTGCGGGAATTCATTGATATACTGACAAAGAGAGGGGTGCCAAATGAACTGTCTATGACGAACTGGTTTCGGACAGGAAAAAGCCCGGTTTGAACAAATGTACCGAAGTACTCAAGAAATCCTTGAGAGGTCTCAAAGGAAATATGTAAAGATCTTAAAGAAGAGGCCAAAGAATACTGAAAAGGGAAAATAGATAGTCACTTACAAAAAATTTTAAGTAATACACAAGTCTGTAACAGCACATCAAGGATAATTGTAGCAGAATATGACCAATCTACGTAATATCACTATAGGATCGGAACTGTGCTTTTATAGTGTCCTCAACTGTGATCAACCCAATGTCTCCCAAAGCTATTAACCCACCATTTTAGAACCAGTTTATCCTTACCGAGAGCGAAGGAAATCAAGCGACACGCAAGGAAGTTGAACATGAACTTAAAACTCAAGCTACAGCCAGTCACGTGGTTCGATTGACACATCTATCTGTAGTACAATGTATTGCAAGCCGCAACGCGTATCGTGTCGTACACTGAGGTGAGAAAGTAATGGGACAGTGATATCCTCATATACAGATGGCGATAGTATCGTGTACACAAGGTGTAAAAGGGCAGTGCATTGGGGGAGCTGCCATTTTTACTCATTTTGAAAAGGTTTCCGACAGTATGGCAGCACGATGGGAATTAGCAGACTTTGAAAGCCGAATAATAGTTGAAGCTAAACGTACGGAACATTCCATTCCGTAAATTGTTAGGGAATTCAATATTCCGACATCCACAGTGTCCAGAGTATGCCGAGAGTACCATATCTGAGGCATTACCTCTCATCACGGCAACGCAGTGGCCGATGGCCTTCACTTAACGACTGAGAGCAGTGCCGTTGGCGTAGAGTTGTCAGGGCTAACAGGCGAATAATATTGCGTGAAACAGCCGCATAAATCATTGTCGGTCTTACAACGAACGTATCCGTTAGGACAGTGCACCGAAATTTGTCGTAAATGGGCTGTGGCAGCAGACGACCGACATGAGGCCTTTGCTAGCAGCATGACGTCACCTACTGCGCCTCTCCTGGGCTCGTAACTATATCGGTTGGACCCGAGAGTACCGGAAAATCGTGGTCTGGTCAGATGAAACCCGATTTCAGTTGCTAAGAGCTGGTGGTAGGGTTAGTGTATGGTGAAGACCTCCCAAAGCCATGGACCCAAGTTGTGAAAAAGGCACTGTGCAAGCTGGTGGTGCCTCCATATCTGTGTAAGCTGTCTTTACATGGAATGGACTGGGCTCTCTGGTCCAACTGAACAGATCATTGAGTGTAAATTGTTACATTCAGCTACTTGGAAATCATTTGAAGCCATTCATGAACTTCATGTTCCCAAACAAGAATCTAATTTTTATGGATGACAATGCACCATGTCTCTAGGCCACATTTCTTCGCCGTTGATTTGAAGTACATTCTAGAGAATTTGAGTGAATGGTTTGGGCACCCAGATTGCCCGACATGAATCTCATTATCGCACATAATCGAGAGGTACAGACAGCTATTGAGGTGGCTTACGTCAATATTTCTGCAAGAGACTTCGAGCGACTTGTTGAGACCATGCCACGTCAAGTTGTTGCACAGTCTATATTGTATTTGTCACTGTAAATGGCACCTTAGATGGCACAGAAGCAACCCACCGCAGCGAAGCACGTACCAAAGTTCCTGTTTTATCAGTCTGCCCAGCCTATGTTCGCAGCTCGTGAACTAGCGGCTAGCGTTGCTGCCTCTGAATCAAGGGGTCCAGGTTCGATTCCCGGCGGGGTTGGAGATTTTCTCTTCCGGGTTACTGGGTGTTTGTGTTGTCATCATTTCATCATCATCGTCATCATCATCATCATCATCATCAACCGCGACGCTGACTAGATTGGACTATGTAAAAAAATGGACTGTGTAAAAATTAGGACTTTGTACGGGCGTTGATGACCGCGCAGTTGAGCTCACCACATACCAAACATCATTATCATATGCCCAGCCTATGAGGTCCGAGATCTGTAAAGAAGCGCGGCCGCCCAGCCAAACGACATCTGGACGTTGATTCGTCTTGGTTTCGCCACGTGTAGAAGACACACCATAGCACTCCTTGAACACCAACAAGTTGTGCAGTATCCGAAATGTTCTCTCCGAGCATCCGGGCCATCACAATCTGCCCTCGCTCGAACTCAAATAGATTTCCCCCTTTTAAATATGGACAGCACGCTCTCTGATGCTACATGAACCATACGCCTGTCGGACTGGTAGTCGTTCCTCGCCAGGTGACGCTGCTATCGCCTGGACAGGTTTTTTATACACATATCAAAAAACGTTTTGCATTACCTCGACTCCGAGAGTTCCGGAACCTGTACAGAAAATTGGGATAGAGATCAACATCATTTCCGCCCTTTTTATTGCTCATGAAAACCACACATTCCATGTTATCCCACCATACAGCGCGACCTTCAGAGGCGTTGGTTCAGATTTCTAAACACACCGGCACCTCTAATACGCAGTAGCACGTCCTTTTGCATTGATGCATACCTGTATTCGTCATGGCAAACTATCCACAAGTTCATCAAGTTACTGTTGGTCCAGATTGTCCCACTTCCCAACGACGATTCGGCATAGATCCATCAGACTGGCTTCTGGGTCACGTCGTCTATAAACAGCTCTTTTCAATCTATCCCAGGCATGTACGATAGGGTTCATGTCTGGAGAACATGTTGGCCACTCTAGTCGAGCGACGTCGTTTTCTTGAAAGAAGACATTCACAGGATGTGCACGATGCGGACGCGAATTATCGTCCATGAAGACGAATGCCTTGCCAATATGCTGCCGACATGGTTGCGTTATCGGTCGCAGGATGCCATTCACATATCGTACAGCCGTTACGGCGCCATCCATTACCACCAGCGGCGTACGTCGGCCCCACATAACTCAACCCCAAAAGAGCAGGGAATCTCCGTTTTGCAGCACTCGCTGGACAGTGTGTCTATGGCGTTCAGCCTGACCGGGTTGCCTCCAAACACGTCTCCGACAACTGTCAAGTTGAAGGCATATGCGACTCTCATCGGTGAAGAGAACGTGATGTCAGTCCTCAGCTGTGCATTCGGCATTTTGTTGGGCCCATCTGTACCGCGCTGCATGTTGTTGAGGTTGCAAAGATTGACCACGCCATGGGCGTCGAGAGTGAAGTTGCGCATCATGCAGCCTATTGCGCACAGTTTGAGTCGTAACACGACGTCCTGTGCCTACACGAAAAGCATTATTCAACATGGTGGCGTTGCTGTCAGGAGTCCTCCGAGACATAATCCGTAGGTAGCGGTCAGACACTGCAATTGTAGCCCTTCGGCGGCATGAGAGCCGCTTGTCATCGACAATTCCTGCCTCTCTGTATCTCCTCCATGTGCTAACATTTTCGCATGCAGGAGTGAAACTGCAGACGGGTCTCCTGTTCCCGCATCACTTGATGAATCAGCACTTCCCCCCCCCCCCCCCCCCTCGCCACCACCCCCAACATGGTCGCAATATCTGGCACTACATTATGGAATGGACGTAACTGGGGCTGATGCTCTGAGAGCAGTTCACCGAATTCTCCTGGGTCAGCCTCTTCTTATTTCCAGCTATTAGGGGCTATGAAGAAACCTCTGCACAGACATCATATCTCCGATTTCTAGGAACTGCGAGCAGCTCTCCTTTCAGTGGGTGCGACAGACTACAGAAAATTGTTTCGAAGAGGGACTACTAAAGTTAAAGAAGCTAAGTCAGGTAAATACGGTAGATGTCGGAGTACCCAATTTTAGCGACGGCACTGTTGTTTTCCGACACATATGGCGGGCGAACTATGTCATGTTGCAAGGGACGTTTTCGTGTCGGTGCACACTCGCCGCACATTGCCACCAATCTTCTGCGAATATCCACAGTGTTAAAATCCCCTTTCAATATAAACTGTATTTTACACCCCTTGATATTTACACTCCGTGAAAGAAGATGGAAAATTCGCTGGTACTGTGAGTGGATTGCACTTCTAGTAATTTTTCTGCCACATACAGGTACAATGTACTTGCAACTGTATTCGTGCAGGTATTATTATTTTCTAAATGAGTTGCTCATGCCTGATACTTTGACATTATCCTGGGTTACACCACTACTTATTCACATATATTTGCCTCTTTGTTGCTGTGGCTACTTATCATGATGGTCTTAATTCAGAAGGATTTCAGTTCTTCATTAAGAACTATATGTGTTACTGAGGTGCATAAAAATGTATTTAAAAATAGAGAGTACCTACTCCCAAGTACACACGAAAGGTCAGAGGTGATGGAGTCACTGCTGGTGATGACATTTCCCGAGTAGTTATCTAACATACTTACCTGATACACAACGGCAGGGTCTCTACCACAACCCACGTAGCTAAAATGAAGCAGAAGTACACTTCTAGAAGATTTCTGACGACTGTTCAGTGCAGTATTGTTTCGACAATGGTGCTAGCTGCCACTTATTGTCTCTAAAATATCACTTCCGTTGTACTCCAATAGACATCACACAAATTTGTTTTTCTATCATTCTACCAGAAAAGACATCTATAACAGGTACGAAGGAATACCACACTTATAAATCTTTGGATTCATAACTTGGTGGCGGAGTGCACATTCAATGAGGAATTAGAAGACTTCGCAACATAGAGCACATTCTGAACTTACATAGAAAATGTCTGGATGAATTATAAGACTTCTCCTGTGTTAACTTTACTTTGATCTCAAACTCATTATCCTGCAAAGGAGTTACAGTTTTCGATCCAATAGGTTATTCGTTACAGTTTACAGAAGATGGAAACATTTATGGAGATTTTGAGATGCTCATTTAATGACAAAAATTTTACAAAGCTATTCACAGAACAGTTCCATCAGTAAAGTCATATCCAGTTAATTCTAGATATCAAGTTTGAACTCTCTTGATGTTTAACAGCTGCAATAATGTCAACCATCAGAGTCCACCAAGTCAAAAAAGCCAAAGTCCTCCAGAGGGTGGCCCTGGTGGTCCTGTAGGCTGCGGTTCACCAGTTGGCTGGGGTCCTCCAGTTGGTTCAGGACCTCCAGTAGGGGTGCCTGGTGGTCCAGTTGGTTGAGGACCCCCAGTAGGTGGACCTGTTGGTTCAGGACCTCCAGTTGGTGGGCCTGGTGGACCAGTTGGTTGTGGCCCTTCAGTTGGTCCAGGAGGGCCAGGTGGAGTCTCCTGGCTGCGGCATGCTGCCACCTGTAGTGCAACGGTGTGCTATGTAGTACATCTTGCATTCTCTTTTGGGTGAGTTGGTAGTAACAGCATGAATGCAACACTATTCGACAACATTGCAGTTGCTAGTATGTACTATCAACATGAGGCACGTAGGTTTTCTCGCTATTTGGTATACAGAGAAATGTACTCTTACTAAAGAACTGTTGAACGTCTTATGGACCTCTAGTAATCATAGACTTATAGCGGATATGACGAATATCGTAGAGGACTGTCATGTACGCGAAGCAGAGAAGTAACTAGTACGAAAGCTTCGCTAGACCCAACAAACTGCACCAGGTGAGTAACGAGGAAGTGCAAAATTATCCAGTTATGTCTTCTTGTGGGATTTGACATCTGGGCATAAACGTTTGCTAAAACGGCTATCAACATCAGTCTGATATATTTATTGCAAAATGTTACTTCGCTATCATTATTCTATGTATAATTCGTCGACAGCACATACACGAACAGAGGAAGAAAGAAAAAAGATTAAAGTTTAACAACTTGTTGATAGCGGGATCATTAGAGACGAGGAACAACCTCAAATTTTCATGGGAATCCTCCGTATTTTATCAAAGGAAAGAGAGCGACATATGCTTTAAGTGGTTTAGGGGTAAAATCTGAAGCAAAATCTGGATGATCACCGAGGCATTTGAACGCCATTCTCCCTAACTGATACCCCAATATCTCAACCTCTGCGCTCAGTCGCACTATGAACTGACAACCTACAGTCGGTTTGATGGAGTTCCTCTTTCTCACGGAAAAAATAAAGTGTGGCTTGCTTCACGTGCTGATGTATGAATCACTACAGTGTCAACAAATGCGTATCATAATAAAGTTTTCTCTTTTATATGCAAGAACAGAATGTTATGAACACAAAAATCAGTACCAATAAATACTCATCCTTACGTCTACAGCCGTCTGTAGATAGGATGTAGACGTGAATGTGCTAGTAATGGTATATGAAGCACAAATTTCTATTTGAATTTTATCAATCTTCAGCGCGCAGTACTCACCACAAGACACAGGAGGAGAGCTGCCACTGTCGCCCTCATGGTGATGGAAGTGCTGAGGTGAGCGCGGGCACAGAGGTTTTATAAGGCTCGCCAACTCCTGATGTGGAGTATTCGTGATTCCGTGACTCTTCAACAAAGGAACCGAACAGAGACCGTAACCCAAGTCAGACAATGGACGGTCTGGTTGTATCACAAGGCTACAGAACACAGCTGCGACGAAGTGAATAGCATACTGTCGCTTATTTTCCACAGATAACTGCAAATTCCTGGTTGTCAAAAGCGCAAAAAAATGTTACTTTCGGAAAGGAAAATCCAATAATGATGAGGTAGTAGTTACGTTTATGTTACGAATTGGAAGGACGTCACACTTTGCTTATTTGGAGAGCAATTGAAGAGTCAACCTGGCAAAACTTTGTACAATCGTTTTCCAGGCAGTCGTGGCCTTACCTAACACTCCACTGCAACCTACTGTTAATACGTAGCTCAATACTCATACAGTCATAAATACTTCATTTCACGCAAAAGTGGATTGTCTGCCCAGTGTGTTACGGTGTAGTTGGAACTATATTCAGACTTTCTTCTCTAGCCAGCCCTGCAATTTGAAGCATTTTATGTTCTTTTATTCGGTTTTGCAATGACAGCTGTCACTTATGTGTAATGTTTTCTTTTCTGAAAGTATAAAAATTACTCTGGCTAAGAAAGTTTTTTTCCAAATATGGAAAAAAGTCCCAAGGTACAACACAATCATGTACCTAGGAAGAAATATTATATTCAGATTTAAATGTGGTGCAGTGGACATACTCTTTTAAATACTCTGTTTAATAATCTACGTCTTACATTGGTATTTTTCAACACATAATTTATGAGTAGCTGAAATCAGGTTAAGAAGATGTGTTATCAAGAACCAGGTACAAGTTGAAAACATCCTGTAATAGAAGCTAAAGGCAAAATAAAACAAATTTCCATTTGTGAACAATGGATCAGCATAGATAAAGAATGAGTTCTGTACATGACAGGAGGTGACTGCGGAAGTGTTCCGGAAATGTCTGCAAAGCTTTCGAATGCTATACAGATGTCAAGCTGGCTTGGAGAGAGACCGTTTTGCATTAAACGGATGTAAGAAATAGTTTTAATCAGGGGTTTTCAAACTGTGCGACACTTCCAATTGTCGTAGCAAAGTTATTAATAGACACGCTATATTTCTACAGTTCTCTGTTCCATTTTGAATAGCTCTGACAATTTCGTGAAACAATTGTGATTAGAATTCTGAATTACTGAGTACCTGTTATTAGAGAAGGTCAGACTCGTTGATCTTTGCGAATTAGTTCAGTAGTGGTCGTTCGTTTTTAGATATTGTCCATCTTAGTCGTTCACATATCCTTTATTAACTAGTTTTGCAAGATATATAAATTTGCAGGAAACAACATAAATGAGTGACTTACATGTGCATTTCTTCGGAGTAGTGAAGCAACTTCCATCACTCAATAAAGGGAAGTTTTCTAGTCCAGACTGTATACCAATTAGGGTCCTTCCAGAGTATGATGATTCAATAGCTCTGTACTTAACAATCATGTACAACCGCTCGCTCGATGGGTATCCGTAGCTAAAAACTGGAAAGTTGCTCATGTCACACCAATATTCAAAAACGTTAATACGGATAATTCACTAAATTACTGGTGCATATCATTAACGTCGATGTGCAGCAGGATTTTGGAACTTATATTGTGTTTGAACATTATGAATTACCTCGAAGAAAACGGCTTATTGATACACAATCAACACATATTCAGAAAACTTCGTTCTTGTGAAGTGTTGAGTGCTATCGACTAGGGATTTCAAAATTTTTCCGTACTTCTCAATTTCCATGAGGCTTTTGACACCGCACTTCACAAGCTGCTTATAATCTGATTGCATGCTTATATAACTTCGTCTCATTTGTGCGACTGGATTCCTGTTTTACTTTCAGAAAGATTAAAGTTCGTAGTAATTCATAGTCATCGAGTAAAACAGAAGTGATTTCTCTCATTCCCGGAGGTAGTGTTTACGACCTTTGCTGTTCCTTAGCAATATGAACGCTTTAGGAGATAATCTGAACAGCCGTCTTAGCTTATTTCACAAGATTCTGTGGTTTATCGTCTAACAAAGCCGTCAGCCGACCAAAAGCAATTGCAAAAAGATTTTGATAGGATATCTGTATGGCGCGAAATTGACAATTGAACGTAAAAAATGAAAAGTCTGAGGTCACACACGTTTGTTCTAAATGGAATCTATTGAACTTCGGTTACACTATAAATCAGTCAAATCTAAAGGCCGCACATTCAGTTAAAGACCTAGGAATTACTATTACGACTTCACTTAGAAAGAACACATAGAAGTTGTTGTGGGGAAGGTTGTAACGCCGGAAAGGCATATCCTCCTATTTCCATCTGCAGCACTATAAATTTTTTTCCTTATTTTGTTACTTGAAGATATGACATTTCTGTGTCTTTATATATTGTAATTGTTTTACTGTTTTTATATATATATATATATATATATATATATATATATATATATATATATATATATATATATATGTGTGTGTGTGTGTGTGTGTGTGTGTTGGTTTGTTTTGTGAATATTATTTGTATTTATACGCTGGGTCTGGCCTAGGGAAAACTATGCTATCGAACGAATACATCGATAGGTCGTGTGGAGAACCAAAGTGTGTAGGATCTTTGAGAGTGTTAACTCTGCCGCGTGGAGCGCGGGCAGAGCAGAGTCTGCCTGGAGTAGCGAGTGGAGCAGGTGTGTTGTGTAACGCTCCCGCGAGTTGCCGCGCTTTTGGGGTTTGGCAGCATGTAATTGCGCTCGACTTGCTATAATAGTTTCTGAAACCGTGTCGCGGACGGGAAGCATTAGCTGGCGCACATCAAGAGCCCGTTTCGCCTGGTGACCGTGTCGAGAAGGTGGCGCGCCAACATCCAGCTTCTGCAACAGCAACGGCCGACAATGAGTGACTGTCGCCACCTCCTCGATCGACGGCTTCAAACCTTCAATCAACCAACAAGGAAGACTGGAAGCACGTAAAGTTTTTGAACTGTATGGCAGACCTCAGCTTTTCAAACTTTTAAAATGGTTGCATCACAAAATTACAGCATCTTAGCATGAACCTTTGTTGCTCATTGTCCCAATTGCATTACCAAGCAGGGTCCCTTTCTTTTCCGGAATGAACCCGAGTGTCGTTGAAATTCAAACGCCAGCATCATTCGATTTCACTGCTTTAATTTCAGAGTTCAGATAAGGTATTCATAGCTGGCTACAATATTTAGATTACACAAGCACATATCAAAGAGTGCAAGTTTTGTTACCATATTTTAGCTTACCTGTGACTGCAGCTCAGCTTGGTACGTACTAAATTTTACTATTGTTAATTGTTCAGAATCATTTAATTCAAGTTCAAAGTTAAATCTCTTATTTCTAAATTGCGTTGATTCAAGTAGCTTTTGAAGTGATTGTTGAGGTAGCCCAAGAGTAACCTTATTTTATTGAATTTCGTAGTGCTTCAGAAACAAATATCACTATTAATTTCAGTCACTAAATTAACTTTCAATTTTCCGATTTTAATTAATTCTTTTGCTAAATTAAGTCAGAGTGTAGCGAAATTTATTACTTCTGACAAACTTTCAGTTTTCACACAACATGTGTCAACCTTCAGTTGCCACGCTTTTAGTGTTAATTATTTGTGCAATAACCTTTCTTTTTGTTATTATAGTAGTTGTCCATAGGACTGGCGACCGTAATTTTCCCCAAATCTCAAATATCTAATTAGCGCCAATTAATTGTTAACATGACGACCGCATATTTACTGTCTTTATTAATTTTACCCTTTTCTCAAAATTAATTTCCACGAATTTCATTCGCATTTTTCCTTTCATTTAGATGTAACCCTTTCCTCCCTCTTAACCGACAGATTAACTTCGGTGACGATTGCTTTTCCCAAATTTCCATTAGGTACACGCGGTTTAATTTTTCACTGTCATTAAGATCGATAAGTGAGGGGGAGGTTACACGTGGCGACCGTGACAGGACAATCTTCGGATTTGAGGTTGTTCTGGACACGAATTTTGCATTGTGTGAGGAATCCTAATTAGATTTGAGATTTGGCATTTATATTGAAAATTATTAAAATGAGTGAAGGTAACAATTACCAAAATTTGGTAGACTTGGATACGGAACAATCGGTCGAACAGTGGGAAACGCGCACCGTGGAACCCATTGTTCAGGGGCAGGCGGCTAGCATGAAAGACGCGACCGCCGAAACGCAACAAAGAGCAGAAATGGAATTCCAAAATTTAGAAAATGTTTCGGAATCTTAAGTGAAAATCAAATGTGAATCCCTTGATGACGAATACGGGGGGACAATTAAAGAGGAAGCCGGTACGGAAGTAAAACCGGTAGTTTCCGGGAATTTAACTGATTTATTGAATGTTTTGATTAACGAAATCACGAGTCAGTCTGAAAAAATTGAACGAAAGCTAGACAATCAGAACAAAGCTATTAATGTTGTTAACAACAATGTTGGAGTTGTTAACACAAAAGTTGATAAAATCAAAGAAGATATTGTTGTGATTAATACCGAAATCGGTAATCTTAAACAGGAAATGATAGGCGTTCAGGCGGAAGTTGCGAGCATAAATACTCGTTTTTATGCCGAAATTAGCTGAATCGAGAAAAGTGTAGGAGAAGCAGTTGCTCCGTTCATCGAGAATAAGGTGACGGAACAAATTCAATTAGTGAAAAAAGAGGATCAAAAGAAGGTGGAAACTTTTAAGGCTTTAGCATCCGAAGTAGATACCAAAGTGACGAAGCAGGCTAATACCTGCGAAGAAAAAAAAAGGGAAGTAGAAACGCTTGCGACAACCACTTGCCAAGTAATTACGAGTGTCGGAATTAGAAAAGAAACTTGACGAAAAACAGAGCTATGTGCCAATCTGTGCACATAGTTCGGAATTGTTGACGAAAGAGGAGCGGTTCGTCCCCTTGAAAAAAGGCGGTATACACGCGACGGATTTCATTAAAAATTGTGAAAGAGTTTTACCCAGATCATGGAGTAATGAGAGAAAAATTAATGCGGTTATTGATGTGTTGGCTGGTGATGCCAAGCGTTGGGGCTTAAACCTCAACATTACGAACCTGACTTTTGACGAGTTTAAAAATTTGTTTCTGGCTGAATACTGGTCAGAGCAAAAACAGCAAAGTGTCTGGCGCGAATTTGTCGTATCGAGGCCTTTCGATGCGAATTCGCGCGGCTCGATGAAGGAGTTTTGTGAGGGCTGGATCCGCAAGTTGGAATATTTGCGTGATCGCCGCACGGAATCCGAAATAGTCTGGGAGCTCTACAAGAAGCTTCCAAATGATACAAAACGCTACGTAGGAAGCAATTACAGGACAATCAATGATTTCCTGGAAAGAGTTGAGGACGAGGATAATTGGCGCAATAATCGCGATACTGGTAGAGGCCGTGGTAACAACAACGGGTACCACAGCAACCACAACAATGATAACTATGGGAATAATGCACACCGCAATCTTGGCAGCAATAACAATAGTGGTTCGGGCCGTAATGACAATCGGTACAATGCAAATAATAACAGGAATGACGGAAACCAGTATCATACTAGCGTGATACGGCCTTGCAGAATAGTAATAACGCCAGAGGGTGTGATCAGCCGCCTCAGCAGCATCCGGGGAGCGTATCTGCTGGGACGAGACAGGGAAACCATTAGCCGCGCCGGTGAGGGGCCGACCGGGCGTGGAGAAATTTTGGAGGCCCAATAACAGGAGAAAACCCAGGTGTCGTCGTTACGAAAATTCCGTATGGAATATTCAACGGTGGGAGAGTGTGCCAGTGTTAAGAGAAAGGAGTGCGCCCACAAGTGGTAGATCAGCTGTATACACGGCAGTAGAAAATACATTCACTGTCAGTAAGAACAATTTAAGTAGTGTTCCGGAAAACGATTATAAAGTGGCAGCTGTAACACCCACAGCGGAAATGGAGTTTAAGAATGATTCGCAATTGTTGAGAGAAGATCAGATGTCGGATAACACGTTCGTCATTGAGCGAGGGGATGCAGAGAGGGATGAGGTCTGGTTAAGGCAGTTCGGTCGCTTATACGACGAACTAAGAGCTTATAGGGGCCTGTACGGGAGAAGTGTTTATGGGGAGCGCGGGCAGGATTTGCCGCGTTTCGTCCCACAGGGAGATAGTATTTGTGAAGTGATAGAAAGTTCTGGCCCTAACCGGCAGACTTTACTAGAAATAGTTGATGTAAATGGGGAGCACGACCAAGATTCGTGGTGTTTCGTCCTGCAGGAGTTGGGTGTTAAAGTAGTAACGGAAAGTTCTGGCCCTAACCGGCAGACTTTACCGAACGTTATAGTGGTAGAAGTAACCGACCCATCCGACGCAAACCTCCAGTTTCAACATTGCGAGAGTATTAAGGAGAAAGATTGCGAAAATTTTAGTGATAGCCGGACACGATTGGTAGAAAAGCACATAGATTACAGCGTGTATGAGGTTAGAGCTGACATTATACGGTCAGACGATAGCAGTGTGGGTTGCGCAGATCTAGAGGAAGTAATTCCAAATACTACTGGGCGCATTCCTCCAGGTAGATTGGCAAATGAGATCAATCTGACCAAAGAGGAATCAACGAAGGTGACAATTAATTAATTGATAGCAAAGCAACACTCACTAGTTGACGAGTTACAGGAAAAGTTTCGGTATTGGAGGCGAAGCTACAGACTAAGCCTCAGGACAAACGTGTTGAAATTAAAACTGTATGTGAACAGAGGCTGAAAAAGCCGCCAGATAAGCCGGATTTAGGATCAAAGCCGGATGGTTTTTTCTGGAATGACCTGGATATAGACGAGGATTTACTGTGGGAAAATAAAGAAACAGTCGAGGACAAGTGTAGACAGATAGTAGTGTCTGTTAATATGCACGACCTACAACTAAACGTGTTGATTGATACCGGTGCAGAATTGAGTGCTGTATCTGGGAAAATGTTTGAGTTACTGAAAGACAGACCTGGCATCGTAGTTATGCCAGTAACAGGAGTGAAAATTATCGGTGGTACTGGGAAAGCCAGTAAACCGGTCACAAAACAAATTTTCGTCAACTTCGAGATATGTGGGGCACAATTTGAACAAGAGTTTGTCGTCGTGCCAGACTTAACTACGGAAGTAATTATCGGGTTAGATTGGCTATTAAAGCACTGTGCAGTGACTAATTGCGAAAACAAAACTTTGACATGTATGTCACAAGATAAAACAATAGTAGTTACTTTTGACGAGACAGGAGACGGTGTGCATAGGCAATACCAGCCTATACACATTGTTAACTGGCCGGATGCCATTGACGTAGGTATGAATTTGGACTACTGTAACGTGAGAAATCTCGGCATTGACAATAGCGTAGATAGTGCTTTGGAAAGTATTGTAGACGGTGTGTCAAACGTAACACACGAACAAAGACGAGGCCGACGTTCCCGTACCTATTGCCATCACAATCATAAGGCATGGGGCAAATATGTAGGAGTATTTGAGAGAATTATGAACACCTTGAGACATGAATCTACAGGATTTTCTCCAGAGGAAATCCTGTTGGATGACAGAAGTAAAAGTTTAGTGGAAGAGATAATCAAATTCCCTCCACGGATTGACATTAGTATTGGTGTGAAAAAAGATCGTCTGTGAGAAGTAATGAAGCTAAAAGCCGATGCTCGCATACGTCGACATGACGCTAAAGCGCGTATTGCTAAGTTTGCAATCGGAGACTTAGTACTTGTAAAAGCTCATGAGAAGTCGAGCGAGATAGGCAATGACATATCTAAATTTAAGTTTATTTATAATGAACCATATAAAGTCATTGGTATACCTCACACAAATGCTTATTGCTTAGAGTATCCAAGCTCTGGAAAACTATTAGGTATACGGAACATTGTAGACTTGAAATTGAACCAACCTAGGATTGATTAATACCACAGAATGGGTAGTTTGTACAGTATGTAAATATAGAGTGTAAGATTTAAACGATTTGCTAGATTGCCATGCTTTTGCCTGACCAAGAGGACATTAAAGAAGTTGCAATTAATAAGTAATTAATTTTTACTAAATGATTTAAGAAAGAGTGATTATTTATCAATTGAAAAATCCAAGCTGCTAGTTTAAGTTTTCAGCTGAGTCACAGTAGATTAAGAAATGTAAATATGATTTTGTAACTAGCTGTAAGATTTCATGAATATGTGTTTTACTAGTCATTGCCGATGTACTTAGACGCTGTTTTAAGTTTCAGGCTAGTACATGCGTGTGATGATGGACAGTGTTGAGTTATCCACTGTGATAGTGTTAATGGACTCCTTGAGATTACTCGGGAGTGGGTTTTTCCGAAAGAATTCAGTGAAACGGACGTTCTGGAAATGCCGTTACAAGGGCGAGTGAGATCAAGCGTGCCGCACAGGCGGGCGCAACAATACTGGCGAGGCGGAGCCGCTGTCGGCTCTTGTGCCGCTGTCGGCATCCTTTGTACTTGCGGCTACGGAAGGCAGAGTTGTTTTTCTTCCCGGACAGCTGATGTGAAAGAATTCTGTTGTCAATATTTATGTTTTTGTCGATCTGCTGTGTATTATTTTCTTGTTTAGCGTTAAGTGGACTCTCATGACAAGAATATTAATTATGAAAGGGCTATATAAAAATGTATATTCTATGTAATTAATTATATATGTGCGTATTTTGATCTACCTGTTTTTATGACCATGTACTCTGGTTAATTTTGTAAATAGTATTCCATTTCTTGATACTGTTAGGAATTTTTGATGATTTTAGAATAGCTAAACCATTTTCTATGTTTTCTATGAATTTTAATATATTGTCAACCTGTTTTCTTTTGTCCAAGATGACAGAGTGGAATAAGATTAGGAGTGTCTCCACTCAATTATTATGGTCTAAAAATTGATTTATGTTTAATTAGACGAATGCTAAATTTTCTTGATGTTTTGAGCATATGCATTTCCGCTGTTTTTTTTTCCTTTTTGGGACATTTTCCGAGTCTGTTTAGGTTACACGAACATCCTCAGACAATGTGGGGCACGTGTAACGCCGGAAATGCATATCCTCCTATTTCCATCTGCTGCACTATAAATTTTTTTCCTTATTTTGTTACTTGAAGATGTGACATTTCTGTGTCTTTATATATTGTAATTGTTTTACTGTATATATATATATATATATATATATATATATATATATATATGTGTGTGTGTGTGTGTGTGTGTTGGTTTGTTTTGTGGATATTATTTGTATTTATACGCTGGGTCTGGCCTAGGGAAAACTATGCTATCGAACGAATACATCGATAGGTCGTGTGGAGAACCAAAGTGTGTAGGATCTTTGAGAGTGTTAACTCTGCCGCGTGGAGCGCGGGCAGAGCAGAGTCTGCCTGGAGTAGCGAGTGGAGCAGGTGTGTTGTGTAACGCTCCCGCGAGTTGCCGCGCTTTTGGGGTTTGGCAGCATGTAATTGCGCTCGACTTGCTATAATAGTTTCTGAAACCGTGTCGCGGACGGGAAGCATTAGCTGGCGCACATCAAGAGCCCGTTTCGCCTGGTGACCGTGTCGAGAAGGTGGCGCGCCAACATCCAGCTTCTGCAACAGCGACGGCTGACAATGAGTGACTGTCGCCACCTCCTCGATCGACGGCTTCAAACCTTCAATCAACCAACAAGGAAGACTGGAAGCACGTAAAGTTTTTGAACTGTGTGGAAGACCTCAGCTTTTCAAACTTTTAAAATGGTTGCATCACAAAATTACAGCAACTTAGCATGAACCTTTGTTGCTCATTGTCCCAATTGCATTACCATGCAGGGTCCCTTCCTTTTCCGGAATGAACCCGAGTGTCGTTGAAATTCAAACGCCAGCATCATTCGATTTCACTGCTTTAATTTCAAAGTTCAGTTAAGGTATTCATAACTGGCTACAATATTTAGATTACACAAGCACAAATCAAGAGTGCGAGTTCTGTTACCATATTTTAGCTTACCTGTGACTGCAGCTCAGCTTGGTACGTACTAAATTTTACTATTGTTAATTGTTCAGAATCATTTAATTCAAGTTCAAAGTTAAATCTCTTATTTCTAAATTGCGTAGATTCAAGTAGCTTTTGAAGTGATTGTTGAGGTAGCCCAAGAGTAACCTTATTTTATTGAATTTCGTAGTGCTTCAGAAACAAATATCACTATTAATTTCAGTCACTAAATTAACTTTCAATTTTCCGGTTTTAATTAATTCTTTTGCTAAATTAAGTCAGAGTATAGCGAAATTTATTACTTCTGACAAACTTTCAGTTTTCACACAACATGTGTCAACCTTCAGTTGCCACGCTTTTAGTGCTAATTATTTGTGCAATAACCTTTCTTTTTGTTATTATAGTAGTTGTCTAGGACTGGCGACCGTAATTTTCCCCAAATCTCAAATATCTAATTAGCGCCAATTAATTGTTAACGTGACGACCGTAAATTTACTGTCTTTATTAATTTTACCTTTTCTCAAAATTAATTTCCACGAATTTCATTCGCATTTTTCCTTTCATTTAGATGTAACCCTTTCCTCCCTCTTAACCGACAGATTAACTTCGGTGACGATTGCTTTTCCCAAATTTCCATTAGGTACACGCAGTTTAATTTTTCACTGTCATTAAGGTCGATAAGTGAGGGGGAGGTTACAAGGTGATCCAGAAACTGTGTTTTATTAGCAGAACACTTAGAAGGTGCAACAGATCTACCAAAGAGAATGCCTACTCTAGACTTGTCCGTCCTATTTTGGAGTACTGCTGCGTGGTGAATGATCCTTATCAGCTGAGATTAAGGGAATATATCGAGAAAGTTCAAAGGAGACCAGCACGTTTTCTACTATCGAGAAATAGGGGAGAGAGTGCAACGGACATATACAGGACTTGAGTTGGACATCATTAAAACAAAGGCGTTTCTTGTTGCGTCGGGATCTTCTCACAAAATTTCAATCGCCAACTTTCTCCTCCGAGAGCAAAAATATTGTTGCTCACGCCGACCTACATACGCAGGAACGATCATCATAATAACATAGAGGAAATCAGAGCTCGCACGAGAAGATGTAGATTTCGGTTTTTACGTGCCCTTTTCGTAAATGGAATAACAGCGAGTTAGTGTGAAAATGGTTCGATGAACCCTCTCCCAGGCACTTGAGAGTGATTTGCGGAGCAGCCTTGTAGAGGTAGATGTAGATGAAAAATACCAGGTGACGATATGCAAAATAATTACTTCTGCATGATAAATACATTGATTATCTAATGTAGACAGGTTGTTTACTTCGATGTCGTTAGCTGAATGTGTTCTCAGAGTAGCTGGATGACGTGTGAGGCCAGTGACCGCAAACCAAGCAGGGAGAGGCGAGGACAAGCTGAACGGAGTCACGGATTACGGAACCCGTTTAACACTCAACGCGGACAACCCGGACCACCATTCACTTTTGAGAGAAGCTCGTAGTTGTACAAAGTTCGAAATTCGTTTACTGGAACATAGGTATATTTATGTGTTCATTACTATCACGAAATAACTGGATGTAAACTATCATCTGCCAAACCAACATTAACAGTTCACAATATCTAGAAGTCTAAATTTACTTCGCATCGAAATGTCATACTAGGTGGGATTTGAATTTTTTAACGACTTCCGACACAGGAGCTCAGAAACTACATTCAAAAATTGGAAGGTTTGTATCAGTAACAGCGGTAACGACACAAATATGTTGGGAGTTCGTCGAAAGTTAACAAGCGAAAAGAAACAATCGTCGTAGCACACGTTACCGGAAAACATAACCAGGTTTTGATCAGTCAGAAGTTTTATGCATGAAGTCAAACATCAGGTCAAACAACTTACCGGAATGCAGCCGGGTGACATTGTCACTAGCCGCCGATATTTCGACGGGTGAGGCATGACACCAGCAATTAAGGTTTGTGCAAGTGAATTAAAAACAACAGTTTGCAAGCGAATTGCGGAAAGATAAACACACACACACACACACACACACACACACACACACACACACACACACACACAACACTGTAAGAACTAGCGCAATAACAAAACAAAGGTGACCGGCGTCAGAAGTTATAGATAGTGAAATTAAGAATCAGCGTGCGAGGTAGCATTAACCTTGTCCCTCTGTTTTCTGACAGGATTCCATGAAGATTTTAGAAAAATAAAAATACTGTCTGTATTTATAAGGTTACATGTCAATTTAATTGCAAATGCTTTCATAATAACTTTATCCCAATAGCTGGAAATGCATGCCAGATTCGCAGTGTTGTTCCGTTCCAATGTTGTGTAATGCAAATGTGCTCGACTGCTAGAATTGTGTGACCCTTATTCTCAGTACATCGGTCTTCCACAGTACTGATAGTCTCACCAATATGTGAGATGCCTCAACTGCAAGGAAAACATTAGACACCCGCCTTGGCGACCCATGATCATCCAACAAGGAACCTAAGAGTATCCTGATCTTAGATAGTGCTCGAAAAACACATTTCACATCGTATTTACGTACAATACGATCAATCCTGTTCGAAATGGTTCCTGTGTATAGCAGAAAGGCCGATGACTTTGCAGCCATTTCGGTATTATCATCACTCACCCATTGCACAGAAGCGTAACACAACTCTGATCTATCTTTCACTGTCACCCGTAAGATATTTTCCCAGTTTCGAATATGGGAAACTCTCAGCTGTGTAATGGAATGACGACAATGTAAATTTTTGCCGGAGCGGTACTCGAACTTGGATTTCCTGTTTATCGCGGTCACCTTACCATTAGGCTGTCCAAGTACGACTCAGGGCCATACCTAAATTTTCTTATGTCGTTACCCAATGGGTCAACAATCTGCACTCACACATTCAATATATATATTCCCGTACAGGGGAGACAATTTAATTGGAAGTTGCTGGCCCGGTGTTTGGGGAATAATACTCGTACAACACCCCACCACCTGCACCGTTCAGAAGTACGATGCGAAGTTCCTTCGGAAATACATGCAAGTCGGCTTTCCGCAATCGTATGGTACTGAGACGCCCGCTAAACCCGCTGGGCAGAACAGGCAATTAGGATTATGGAAAGGATCAAATAAGGTTGGGGGCAGTTTCACCTACTAATTCGTCATTTATTGTAATTTAGTAACACATTTACAACGAAGGCGGCACGTACCCGAGCCTTTACCAAATGCAACTCTTTTACGGATGAAAGCCTTCAAACAAGAAATCTTAAAAATCAACAAGAGATAAATCCAATCAAATAGCAAATAAAATAATTAAAAAAAAAACATATATCACAGCTAGGTGGAAAGCCTCAAGGCAAAGCAGATAGAACAAACGTAATCAAGGTACAATACAAATGGCTGAAAGCCACAATTGAGTTCAAAAATTTTAAAACATATTACCATAATCTTTTAAAGGCACAAGGGCGCAATGTATGAGCTTGAAAGATAATTTTAAGAATAGAGCTGCAAGGCTGAAACCTCAGAATTAATATTGCAAAATTTAAAAAAGATAACTGTAAGACTTAAATTTTAAGTAGCTGAAAACATATACTTAAATACCGGTGGGAAGGACAATAAGGACAACGGCACTCTGCCCTCCTCCACTTAGGTGAGACAGGTGGTGTGCCCAGCTACACTATCTCCATCGGAACCCAACCAGAGGACAGCCAAGGACCGACCGACACAACGACTTGCTTCCCATCAATCAGTACATGAGAACTCAAACACAAAAGGTTACAACGTGATAATCCTCAATGAAGTATGTATTAGCTGTCAAAATTACACACAATGTTGGACGGCGACAGCAGGTGAGGAAAGGACGCTGCCTCAAATAACGTTTGTGGCCAGGGCAGACAACCGGAACACTAATGGCGACGAGGCAGAAAATTCCGCTGGTACACTTGAATTTGACATACAGTGATATAGTTAACTCGGTGTTGCTCACGGGAAAACCTTCCCAACAGCAAACCACCAAAACGAACCACCACAACATGAATGAACGTGGCTTGGATAGTTGAAACTACAACTCAACTTTGACCTCCTGGGTCGGTTAACCACGAAGCTCGTAGCGATCAGACAGCTCCACAAACGCTTCGACACTGCGCAGGGACCGCCAGCAGACCCAGCCGACTGCACCGTGCGGAGATAACTTCCCTGGTCTGCAGCAACTGACCGACTGTCTGTGGACCCCCCAGACGGAAAATGTATTCACAAGACCAAAGATAGTACACGGCGTAAATATCGATTCACATCACTGCTGCCACACCTAGAAGGAAGAAGAACTACAACGTAACCGCAACAAGGGCGGGAAAGCAAACACAGATAGACAGCGAAGTTCATGAAAACGCATAGGTGGGAGTGAGCAAGGCTCAGTTACGGACGTCTGTTTATGTCCCTGCTGCAGAGCTACATGCGCGTAGTGGTTCATTTGCTTCACTAATGCATGCTCTTTACATCTAGAGTGGCTCATTCTTACCGACGGTCTATCATCAAGATCAGATTTATTAATGAATTTGCATGACCGAAGGCATCTGCAGTGGCACGATTTATATGAGAAGAGATTGAAATTGAACTGTAAGACATGACTGAATTCCACTTCTCTATCAAAAGCAGTGTGGTCTACGTCAAACTGACCAACGACACAGTTTGTGGCAAGATCGTATGCGACAACAAAGATGGACTTAAATTTAAACATTTTGTCGGCCGTGTTGGAGCGGTAGCTATCGATCATTAGGGTTTGGATTAAGAAGTATCAGAGTGTTGAAGCTACCATCTGAGTTCTCAACTGACATTGTGGTTGCCGTGCCACAACCCTATGGCAGGATGCTCAGTCACATACCAGAAAAATGGACAACCTGTACGACATACCCAGTAGTTAACGGGGTGTGACAAATAAAGATTTAGGTCGCAAAACATCTGCTGTCTTGTACCACAATGGGAGGCTGCAGAGCGATAGTCATTTATGATGTTCTACTGATAACTTGCTCAGGTTTGGGCAGGAAGGCCACTTCTGATCAGCATGCCTCAAACGGAGAACTGTACAAGTACCGACATATGAAGCTGTAGCAACACCTCTTGCGAAGTCCTCCCTCTACATATGCAGATGTGTTACAGAAGGACGACAACTGGACAGTCCGCTCGAAGAGCCGACGGCGGTGAATAACGACACGAGGATGGTCGCAGTGGTGACGCCCCTCGCCGAGTGGCAGCCACCGATACCTATAATACAGAGATCGGAAGAGAAAATGGACATTGACGGCCGGATAGTGCCAATGTCTGCCTTTATCTCAGACCGCAGTGGCAACAGAAACGCACGCCCACATTCGCTTATAGAAACGCACACCCGCAAGCAACGATCCCCAAAACAGCACAAGAAACGACGCCTCATCTCGTCGACCGACTGCGAAGGGCGACCATTAAGAAAAGGTCGAGGAATGCGGCCAGGTACCGGACCTCACAACCAGAACACCACCGTATCGACAGCAGCGAACATCTACAGCAACTTCCAGAGGTTGAAAATGCAGAGCTACCGGCAGTTCGCTGCCGAAACAAGGCAGTAGGTGAGACGACACAGACAAGTGGGGCTGGAAAGACCCAGCCGACGGCAAACTTGTCCAAGGAGACAGGGCTGATGACCGTGCAGGTGACCCGCTAACGGTTGTAACAGGCGAAACAGCAGTGGGGTGCTCCTCTAAAATCATAAATATAACCACCGACAGCGGACAGGACATCTAACATGTCACTACAACAGCAGATGGCACAAGCTCCCATGGCCAGTACATATGTGATGGAACGAAGACAAGCATATGAGCTCACCTCTATAACATCGATGTCATACAGTCCCAGATTAAGATGTCTTTGCTCAAAGATATGCTACAAGTAGCAGACATCGACATCGTCCTCGAACAAGAACAGTCAGAATTTCCCGTCATGTACGGGTACGAATTCTACGTACCACATACCTCTGAAACTGAGAGCAACATAGCAACACTTCTCAGAGGAGGCTTCATGGCAGAGGATTTACTGTACCTACCATCGGCACAGGGGTTAGGGGCTTGAAGTACGACTTATCAGCATCTATGCACCGTCTGGGAGAGACAGGAGATGAGATCATTCCCACTTCTTTCCAGAGGAAATTGCCCTGTTCTTCCAAGTTCAGCACGACCATTTTATTCTAGGCGGCGATTTTAATTGTGTACCTGCAACGAAAGATGAATTACCTCGATATGTCCCGTGTCCTGGACTACGAATATTGGTGCAGCATATTCATTTGGTTGACACCTGGGAGCATGTCCACTGCCTCCATCCTGGATACACCCATAATACGAGTCATTCCGCTAGACGTCTCGAGCGGATATATGTTACACGCAATCTTAACGCTGACATCCTCGAAGTGGAACTGTAGCCTACAGCTACACTGACCGTAAGGCGATAATATGTACGATATCCTTCCAGTGTCAGGAGGTGTGGTGTAGCCACAGTCCTTGGAAAATGTATGTAGCCATCTTGAGAGACCCAGCTTGTCGAGAAGACGTTGAAAGTATTTGGAGCTCCCGCAAACGGCGCCTCTAGGCGTATCCCACCACCCTTCGTTGATGAATGGGTTATGCCAAACCGGCGCTAGGCCGTGCGATGATACCATATGGTCGTTAGCAGACGGTGTGGCGACGTCCCACAATGGACGCCTGTTTCAATGTGCCACGGAAATGCGCCAATAAAGTGCCTGCTCTGGAGTGGCAAGTGGAGGAACAACGAACTAGGGCCAAAATCATATCCATCTGGAATGTGCTGTGGTCAGGACACGGACACTAGAGTAGGTTAGAGGAGAACGCCCGTCGATGTATAACATCATCGCTAAAAGAAAGGATGACTACAAGACCTGCTATATGCTGTGGACGCGGATGATAGCAGATATCTAACATCACAACAAGAAATACTCAAGCCTTTTTAAAACATTACGCTCCACTTGGATACCGGTGTCTTGGGCATTACCGAAGTTATATATACGACTGAACCAGAGGCAGAAGCACAGGGGAGCAGAGAATAAATCACTGGGACCAAATGGCCTCCCTTTGGTATTTTACAGGACCTTCAGCTATGTGATGGCACCCTGATGGACTGCTATCCGACGCGAATTAATGTGACGTGACATGCCCCTTATCGCCAGCTTTTGTGGAGGGGCTGATCATCTTGACACTCATATTCTCTGGCGGCACACAGACATAGAACTATCGACAACTGACGCTGCTTAACTGCGACTTTAAAATATTCACCAGCTATTAGTAGCACGCCACCGAAGAATGTTGCACCAAGTGATCTCACTCGATTAAACGATGTTTGGCACAGATAACAAACAACGTCCAGACAGCCCTTGGTGAGTATCATCATTTCACAACTCTAGCTTCCATGGAGCACTAGCGTCGATAGATTTCGATCAAGCCTTCGATAAAGTGAGTCACACCTATCTTGCAGAAGGCCGTTTATCGTTGTTGTGATGCAGATATTCCGCAGTGCTTCCTCCAAAGTGCTGGTCAGTGGACGTATTATGAAATCTCTCGCTATAGTGAGATCAGTCAGGCAAAGGCGTCTTCTATCTGTAATATTACATGCACTGGCCCTTGACCCCTTGCTCTGCAGCCTTTATCACAGCTTGACAGGATTGACTTTGCGAGGATACACATTTAAGTACGAGGCATATATGGATGACCTGGTGCTACTAGTGCAGACTGAAAACAATATCCATGTGGTTTTAGAGTGAAATGGCCACTGACAGCTGCGTAAATGTGGACAAGTCTGTGGTACTGAATATTGGCGTTGGACTAACAGGAGAATGGGTAGCAGCTTTACGTCTCATGGATATATTGAAATACCTGGGATCGTTGTGCAGTGGACTAAAAATATAAGAGACTACTACAGTCAGTCTGGACAGGTTTCAAAGGCAGCATCACAGAAGCATTAGACATGCTCCAGTGGGTCTCATATGTTGACACCTGCCTAGCGTCATGAATTCTGCAGTTTGCCCGTAGAGTACCCGTAGTTGAATGGGGCCAGCGTAGGGCATCAATGGTGAGTCGCCGAAAACCACGAAAGGCATAGGAGTTAAATTTCACTGCTCATCTCCAAAAAGTTATTTAACTTTTGTATTTATTTGTAGTTGTGGACATTTTTGTTCTGCTACTGTGAATCACTCAAGTTTTTATAATCAATGCCGAAGTAGCCTATATAATTTTCGGGTTATAGATGTAGTTTTTTAAGTGATAATGTCCAATAATTGTTATGCTAATGGGTGTTTTTGGTTACAATAAGATAAATGATACAAGCTGAAATGATAAACATGTTCGTCTCACTGTGCCCCAGCAACTGCTTCAGTGTACCCCGTACATGGGACAAAGTGAAACAAATGTAAGGCAGACTTCAAATTATAATTACAGATACCAGAATAACTCTCCACTCTGAAAGTTGTGTTGTACGTGACAAATGTTTATTTTTTCTATTTTGTCACGATGTTATTGTAATAAAAGTGAATTTACAACTAAATTTATGTTATTTGTATAGCTCTTCCTATGTTCTCCTGCGATTAACCAGTTACCACAGCAAGAACTGGAACACTTTTATAAAGAAAAATTTTTCGTAGGTTAACGAGAATATAAACCATACCGTAATGTGAAGACTGTGATAACATACACGAGATTTAAAACCTGAGTTATTAACATACAATTTTGAATTTCGCGCTGGATGCATCAAACTATTTCTAGTCCGAAAGGTTGAGGGGACTGATGACCTCAGATGTTAAGTCCCATAATTCTCAGAACCATTTGAACTATTTTTACCGAAAGGCTGATATAATCTTTTAATGCCTGCCACCAGGAAGCGCTACTGGCTACAGACCCGAGATCAGCCGAGTCCAACCGGTCGTCAGCTCATACAGTCCGCGCCAGAATCTCCTGTTCCTAGACACAAGTGTACACCACTTGTCTGCCACTGTGGCAGTTTAGACAACTTTTGTGAATGCTTAGAGAGATGCAAAGAGGTCTGCGTTTTTCTTCGACTACCGCTACCTATGAGCATTCAGATTTGGTTAGCATGTTTATCGTTGGTTCCTGGGATGGCAGTGGCCGGCTGGTGTGACCGAGCAGTTCTAGGCACTTCAGTCTGGAACCGCGCGACCGCTACGTTCGCAAGTTCGAATCCTGCAGCGGGCATGGATGTGTATGATGTCCTTAGGTTAGTTAGGTTTAAGTAGTTCAAAGTTCTAAGGGGCTGATGACCTCAGATGTTAAGCCCCATAGTGCTCAGAGTCATTTTACCCATTTGATGCTAGTGACCCAACCAACGTCTAACAGATAAATACATAACTAAACTACTCACGAAAGATCGCCAGGTGTGACTCCAACACCTCTTTACTTCTGTGTGTACTTGGGATACAGTAGTGTCCATTTTGAAGTACATTTCACCGGCCGCTGTGGCCGAGCGGTTCTGGCGCTTCAGTCCGGAACCGCGCTGCTGCTACGGTCACAGGTTCGAATCCTGCCTCGGGCATGGATGCTTGTGCTGTACTTAGGTTAGTTAGGTTTAAGTAGTTCTAAGTCTAGGGGACTGATGACCTCAGATGTTGGGTCCCATAGTGCTTAGAGCCATTGGAGCCATTGGAAGTACATTTCTACACCTCTCAGTATCGCACACAGGAATAGCAGGATTTCCAGAAGATTAACAGTGACCACAAATAATCCTAAGAATCTTAGTTTTCTAAATGAAGAAGTGAAACCTAATCCGTAGATAATTCTTGAAAGCAATCCTTTTACCATACTTACCCACAACAACAAGATGGCAAAGTATAGCTAGATAAGTATTCATATAACATAGGATAATAATAATTTATAAGGCACGCACAATTAATTTCCAAACTAGCAATACCAACATCATTACAACTGCAAGATTGTTGTACTGTGGTCGAACTGTAAATGGCAGGAAAAGCACTTGAAGTGCAGTCCCTGCACATTACAGCCCAATTTACCAACTGCTTCATTATGTGGGCCGACAACAAGGAGTATGATTTCAGAATGAGATTGTCACTCTGCAGCGGAGTGTGCGCTGATATGAAACTTCCTGACAGATTAAAACTGTGTGCCGGACCGAAACTCGAACTCGGGACCTTTGCCTTTCGCGAGCAAGTGCTCTACCATCTGAGTTACCCAAGCACGACTCACGCCCCGTTCTCACAGCCTTACTTCTACCAGTACCTCGTCTCCTACCTTCCAAACATTACAGAAGCTCTCCTGTGAACCTTGCAGAACCAGCACTCCTGAAAGAAAGGATATTGCGGAGAAAGAAATAAATAAATATACTATCTTGTATATGTTCTGTGAAAAAATTATCGAGAACTCAAATTATAATTACAGCGTGTAGCCTCTGCTTTATGACATTTATATTGTTTCATTATTTAACAACATATAGACTCATTGTTCCAAAATTTTACAAACGAAGAAATAATACATGGGGAGTAAAGGGCAATGCCTACCGTTAAATATATCTGCTACGAAATAGAATTCAGCTATCTCTACATCCAGCAGTAATACTAACTGCATTCAGATTAAGAGGTAATACCGAATGCAAAATAGTCCTCAATGGAAATCAATTTAATAAAATACAGCCTTTTAGTTGTTCTTTTAATGTTAATTATTACTACAGCAATCATTACACCATAGTCAAAACTTTATGATACCATTTACTGGATGGTTCGACAAGAATGGCTCCCAAACATGAAAATTTGTGTAGTTCTTTATCATAGACTAGAGAGGCCACTACCGTGAACCATGTAGTGTGTGGAAACCAAAACTGACGATAATCGAATCACGTTAAATGCAGAAAAACAAAAACGGACGGAGTGGACAATGATTTGAACCATACTCCTTAGAAATGCACTCCAGTGGCTATATCACTGTACAGTGTCGCCAGGAATCAGAATTT
This sequence comes from Schistocerca piceifrons, assembly GCF_021461385.2. Taxonomy (NCBI): domain Eukaryota; kingdom Metazoa; phylum Arthropoda; class Insecta; order Orthoptera; family Acrididae; genus Schistocerca; species Schistocerca piceifrons. The sequence continues at coordinate 969,477,441 of NC_060139.1, read as the reverse complement.
CGGGAAATAACTCTACAAAATACATTTGTAATGAATGTTAGAAGTGGGCTTGAAAAGAAAAGGGGAGTAATTAAATATACAAAACTGAAGGTAAGAGTGTTGGATCGGGAGCATAGCGTACCTAAGTATGTCTGACGTTCCCTTGCTCGATGTTTTAATGTAATGTCTGACTAAAAAACCTATTAAGGAATGCGTGCTAATACCGCCATATACAGTTTCCGGCTTTTCTACTGCTTTGTTGTAGGGAAACATCAGGTTGTGTTGTGTGTAGCTCTTGTAAATATGACGAGTTCTACACATGTAAGTGTTATATCATATGGTGAGACTATTTGAAGGTAATTGTTAATTCTTCAGTTAATGACTTTTATGGTGAGAAAAATGTTGGATATTTTGAGAACTAGTTACAGAATGTCTAGATGGATAAATCAGACTTCCTCGGTCGGGCACCATCTTGTTTATGGAAATGGAAGATGCTCTGCAATCGTGAAACACGTGATATTTGGAAATTCACTGAGATTCTTTAACGTACCAAGAATTTTCCACGGCTCGAAAATGGAAATTTGTTTTTTTTGGCTATAGCGCGTATTACAAAATGTTTTCAACTTGTACCTGGTCCTTTATGCAACTTATCTTGATTTCAGTTACTCATAATTGGTGTGTTGTAGAGTACCAATGTAAGACGTAGATTATTCAAGACAGTATTTAGAAGATTATGTCTACTGCAGCACATTTAAATCTGAATATAATATTTCTTCCTAGGTACATGGCTTTGTTGTACCTTGGGAATTTTTTCCACATTTGGAAAAAACTTTTTTAGCCAAAGTAATTTTTATAGTTTCAGAAAGAAAGCAGTATACATATCTGCCTGCAGTCATTTCAAAACCGAATAAAGAATATAAAATGCTTAAAATTGCAAGGCTGGCTAGAGACCAAAGTCTGAATAGAGTCAAAACTACAACGGTCTCCTCTGCTGTAACACACTGACCAGACAATCCACTTTTGCGTGAAATCAAGTATTTATGACTGTATTAGTACTGAGCTACGTATTAACAGTAGGTTGCAAGATGTACTACATAGCACACCGTTGCACTACAGGTGGCAGCATGCCGCAGCCAGGAGACTCCACCTGGCCCTCCTGGACCAACTGAAGGGCCACAACCAACTGGTCCACCAGGCCCACCAACTGGAGGTCCTGAACCAACAGGTCCACCTACTGGGGGTCCTCAACCAACTGGACCACCAGGCACCCCTACTGGAGGTCCTGAACCAACTGGAGGACCCCAGCCAACTGGTGAACCTCAGCCTACTGGCCCACCAGGGCCACCCTCTGGGGGACTTTGACTTTTTTGACTTGGTGGACTCTAATGGTTGACATGATTGCATCTGTGAAACATCAAGAGAGTTCAGACTTGATATTTACAATTAACTGGATCTGACTTTACTGATGGAAGTGTTCTGTGAATAGCTTTGTAAAATTTTTTGTCATTAAATGAGCATCAGAAAATCTCCATAAATGTTTCCATCTTCCGTAAACTGTTCCGAATAACCTATTGGGGCGAAAACTGTAACTCCTTTGCAGGATAATGAGTTTTAGATCAAGGACAAGTTAACACAGACGTAGGAGAAGTTTTGTAATTCATCCAGAACTTTTCAATGTAAGTTCAGAGTGTGTTCTATGTTGAGAAGTCTTCTTATTCCTCATTACTTCCTAATTACTCAGGAAATGTCATCACCAGCAGCGACTCCATCACCTCTGTGTACTCGGGAGTAGGTACCGAGTATTTCGAAATACATCTTTATGCATCTGAGTAACACATACAGACACGGTAGCGTATTCAGAAGCTTAATAACGACTGCTGATAATCGTTAGTATTTTAATTTTCTTAATGAAGAATTGAAATTCTTTTGAATTAAGACTACTATGATATGTATCCACAACAACAAAGTGGCAAATATATGTAAATAAGTAGTGGTATAATCCAGAATAAAGTCAAGTTATCAGGTGCGAGCAACTCATTTAGAAAATAATAATACCTGCACGAATACAGTTGCAAGTACGTTGTACTTTGGCCTAACCGTATGTGGCGGGATAATTACTAGAAGTGCGACCCACTCACAGTACTGGCGAATTTTCCATCTTCTTTCACGTAGTGTAAATAGCAAGGACAGGGGTGTAAAATACAGTTTATAGGGAACTGGAGTGTAAAAACTCTGGATATTAGGAGGTGTTTGGTGGCAATGTGTGGCGAGTGTGCACCGAGACGAAAACGTCCCTTGCAACATGACATAGTTCGCCCCCCATATGTGTCGGAAAACAACAGCTGCCGTCGCTAAAATTGGGTACTCCGACATCTACCGTATTTACCTGACTTGGCTTCTTTAACTTTAGTAGGCCCTCTTCGAAATAATTTTCTGTAGTCTGTCGCACCCACTGAAAGGAGAGCTGCCCGCAGTTCCTAGAAATCTGAGATATGATGTCTGTGCAGAGGTTTCTTCATAGCCCCTAATAGCTGGAAATAAGAAGAGGCTGACCCAGGAGAACTCAGTGAACTCATTAGTAGAACTGTCATACGCCAACCCGACATGAACCCCTTGCTGCCTGTGGCCGCCACGTATCACGATGCAGAACTACATCTGATTGACGGCGGCGGGGAGCTAGACTGGGCCAACTTGCGGTTGGCGGCGAAATACAAAGCGCCGACCGTGGCGTCAGACAGAAGCTCTCAGCACAGAAGCCCCAGTTACGTCCATTGGCGAGGACACAATACTTCCCCCTCCCCCCCCCCCCCCCCAGTACCCCATCACGACTGTAACATAATGTAGTGTCAGATATCGCAACCATGTTAGCGGTGCGAGCTAACATCCTATAGATGTTCCGGCTCTCATGCGGTTACTCCTCTTCGAAATGTCTTGGCTCAAACTCGTCTAGGGGTTGAACCGCACGTGTCCAATTACACACCCTAAAGTAGACACTTTTGATCCTTTGGTTAAATTGTCTGGCAGATGGTAAGTTTGCGAAATATAAAGTTCACTTAGGTTTTAAATTGTAAGACATTTCCAGGGGCAGATGTGGACTCTGACCACCATCTATTGGTTATGAACTGTAGATTAAAACTGAAGAAACTGCAAAAAGGTGGGAATTTAAGGAGATGGGACCTTGATAAACTGACTAAACCAGAGGTTGTACAGAGTTTCAAGAAGAACATAAGGGAACAATTGACAGGAATGGGGGAAAGAAATACAGTAGAAGAAGAATGGTTAGCTCTGAGGGATGAAGTAGTGAAGGCAGCAGAGGATAAAGTAGGTAAAAAGACGAGGGCTAGTAGAATTCCTTGGGTAACAGAAGAAATATTGAATTTAACTGATGAAAGGAGAAAATTTAAAAACGCAGTAAATGAAGCAGGCAAAAGGGAATACAAATGTCCAAAAATGAGATCGACAGGAAGTGCAAAATGGCTAAGCAGGGATGGCTAGAGGACAAATGTAAGGATGTAGACGCTTATCTCACGAGGGGTAACATAGATACTGCCTACAGGAAAATTAAAGAGGCCTATGGAGAAAAGAGAGCCACTTGTATGAATATCAAGAGCTCAGATGGAAACCCAGTTCTAAGCATAGAAGGGAAAGCAGAAAAGGTGGAATGAGTATATAGAGGGTCTATACAAGGGCGATGTACTTGAGGAGAATATTATGGAAATGGAAGACAATGTAGATGAAGATGAAATGGGAGTTTGACAGAGCACTGAAAGACCTGAGTCGAAACAAGGCCCCAGGAGTAGACAACATTCAATTGGAAATACTGACGGCCTTGAGAGAGCCAGTCCTGACAAAACACTACCATCTGGTGAGCAAGATGTATGAGACAGGCGAAATTCCCTCAGACTTCAAGAAGAATATAATAATTACAATCCCAAAGAAATTTTCTAAGTCGTTTCACTTGTGAAAATTACCGAACTATCAGTTTAATAAGTCACAGCTGCAAAATACTAACGCAAATTCTTTACAGACGAATGGAAAAACTGGTAGAAGCCGACCTCTGGGAAAATCAGTTTGGATTCCGTAGAAATGTTGGAACACGTGAGGCAATACTGAGCCACCGACTTATCTTAGAAAATAGAGTAAGGAAAGGCAAACCTAAATTTCTAGCATTTGTAGACTTAGAGAAAGCTTTTGACAATGTTGACTGGAATACTCTCTTTCAAATTCTAAAGGTGGCGGGGGTGAAATACAGGGAGCGAAAGGCTATTTACAATTTGTACAGAAACCAGATGGCAGTTATAAGAGTCGAGGGGCATGAAAGGGAAGCAGCGGTTGGAAAGGGAGTGAGACAGGGTTGTAGCCTGTCCCCGATGTTATTCAATCTGTATATTGTGCAAGCAATAAAGGAAACAAAAGAAAAATTCGGAGAAGGTATTGAAGTCCATGGAGAAGAAATAAAAACTTTGAGGTTCGCCGATGACATTGTAATTCTGTCAGAGACAGCAAATGACTTGGAAGTGCAGTTGAATGGAATGCAGTGTCTTGAAAGGAGGGTATAAGATGAACATCAACAAAAGCAAAATGAGGATAATGGAATGTAGTCGAATTAAGTCGGGTGATGCTGAGGGAGTTAGATTACGAAATGAGAGACTTAAAGTAGTAAAGGAGTTTTGCTGTTTGGGGAGCAAAATAACTGATGATAGTCGAAGTAGAGAGGATATAAAATGTAGACTGGCTATGGCAAGGAAAGCGTTTCTGAAGAAGAGAAATTTGTTAACATCGAGTATAGATTTAAGTGTCAGGAAGTCGTTTCTGAAAGAATTTGTATGGAGTGTAGCCATGTATGGAAGTGAAACATGGACGATAAATAGTTTGGCCAAGAAGAGAATAGAAGCTTTCGAAATGTGGTGCTACAGAAGAATGCTGAAGATTAGATGGGTAGATCACATAACTATTGAGGAGGTATTGAATAGAATTGGGGAGAAGAGGAGTTTGTGGCACAACTTGACAAGAAGAAGGGACCGGTTGGTAGGACATGTTCTGTGGCATCAAGGGATCACAAATTTAGCATTGGAGGGCAGCGTGGAGGGTAAAAATCGTAGAGGGAGACCAAGAGATGAATACACTAAGCAGATTCAGAAGGATGTAGGTTGCTGTAAGTACTGGGAGATGAAGTAGCTTGCACAGGATAGAGTAACATGGAGAGCTGCATCAAACCAGTCTCAGGACTGAAGACAACAACAACAACAACAACATATAATAACAGTAATAATAATATCGGGAAAAAAATTAACGACCCATAAATCATGTAGGCCACACAGTTGCGATTTCGTTAGAATATTGTTTATTCAGAAAGCAAACTAATAGCGAAAGTGGTCGTATTTAGAGTCACTGTTACGCTCGAGCGCATATCCATTTCACCTGGTTCGACCATTCACAATCTCATTGCGAAGTACAAGTTCAATACTCCACCTCGATAACTATGCGAAAAGTTAGAGTTCACACCAGGCGCGGGCCTGCTCACCACTCAAATACTAAGTCCCACGATACCACACAAAGTGAAATTTTCTAAGTCGTTTCACTTCCTAGCTGCCTGAAGACCAACTATCCGCTTTCGCGTCTCAATTCGAACTGTCCCCTTTGGTGTCTCGGCCAGAACTGTCACGTTTTTAAAGCGCGCCGCAGCGCATGTGCGAAGCAGTCGTCCCCCATTTCTGGCGGTGGCGCCGCTGTGCTAATCGCAGCTTTGGTGTCTCCCTCTGGTGGGAAAGCGGAATGGTTGCCTGTTCACGTGCATTTAAGGGGCGCTGTGAGCTCGGTAGAGAACTACTATCCTCTTCTCCATGATGATCACCCCTTCCCTGACGCCCTTAGTAAGGCCAACCACTTTGCCTCCTACCTGTCCGATGTGTTTTCCATCCCCGATGATCCCCAGTTCGACTACTCCCTCTTCCCAGATATCCGCGATCGAACTGACACCTCTGTCCCTCCCTTCGCTCCTGGTTTCCAGTACTTGGACAACATTGCACACACGGACCTCAATACTCCTATCACTACACAGGATCTCGTTGCTACACTCCGCACAAAACGCAACACCGCTGCTGGCCACGATCGTGTCACCTACCGTCACCTTCGTGAAGCTCCTGTCTCTTTTCTCTCCACCCTGGCCAGGCTCTACAATGTAGTCCTGTCCACCGGTTACTACCCCGGCCTGTGGAAAACCTCCCGTATCCTCATGTTCCTTAAACCCGGCAAACCGCCGTCCGCCGTCTCCTCCTACCGTCCCATCAGCCTTACCTTGGTCATCAGCAAGGTCCTGGAATCTATCCTCACCCGACGCATCCACCAGCATCTCCGCCAGCACCGCCTCCTTCCCGTTACCCAGTGTGGCTTTCGGCCGTCCTTCTCTTCCGACGATCTTCTCCTTCACCTCACTCATCTCCTTTCCGAACAGCTCAATTCCCGTCGCTCCGCAATCTTCCTCTCTCTTGACCTCGAACGCGCTTATGACCGCGTATGGCATTCCGGTCTCCTCTTCAAGCTCCAAACCTTCGCCCTTCCCATTAACTACGTCCGTCTGATCGGTTCCTTTCTCTCCCGCCGTCCTTCCTATGTCACCATCCATAACACCGATTCCTACACCTTTTTCCCCTCCGCCGGTGTGCCCCAAGGCTCCGTCCTCTCCCCCCTTCTGTACCTGTTGTACACGGCGGACATGCCACTGCCGTCACCCCCCGTCCACCTTCTCCAGTTTGCCGATGACACCGCCTTCCTTGCCCTTGCCCCCACCCTGCGACGCTCCCAACGCCTTCTCCTATCCCATCTTGACCGGTTCACCGCTTGGTGCAACCAGTGGTTCCTCAAGGTCAATCCTTCCAAAACCCAGGCGATCATTGTAGGCAAAACCACCCCTTCCTTCCGCCTCCTTGATTTCTATCTCACCGTCTATGGCCGTCCCATCGCCCTCACTCCCACCCTTAAGTACCTTGGCGTCACCCTCGACCGTCGCCTCTCCTGGACTCCCCATCTCCAGACAATCCAAGCCAAGGCACGTTCCCGCCTCTGTCTCCTCAAGCTCCTTTCCGGCCGTACGTGGGGTCAGAACCCCTCCACCATCCTCCACACCTATAAATCCCTCATCCGGCCTCTCCTTTGTTATGCCCATCCAGCATGGATCTCCACTCCCCCTACCTTTTATAAATCCCTCCAAATCCTTGAACGCCATGCTCTCCGTCTCGCCTATCGCATCCGTTTCCCCTCCCCCACGCGGATCCTGTATGATCTCATCCCCTTCCCCCACCTCCTCCTTTTCCTTGAAAGGATACGGATCCTGTACACCTCCCGTAAACTTGATCCTCCTCACGCGCTCGTATCCCCGATCCTCTCCCGTCCCCGCCCACTGCCGCGCCTGTATTCCCACGTCCCGCCCGGTCTCCATCTCTCCACCCTCCTTACCCTCTCCCAAGGTGGCTTCCGCCAGCTCCCTCTCCCTGATGATGTCCTCGTCCCCTCCATCTACCCCTCCTATCAACTTTGACCCTGCCCCGCCCCCCACTTCCGGTGTCCTTTCCTTTCGGCACCCTCCCTCCCTTCTCTTCTCTTCCCTTCTTTTTCCTTTTCCCAGTCCCCTCCCTCCCCCTCTTCCCCCGGGCTTCCTCTTCCCCTTCCTCCCTCCCCCTATCTCCCCTGCCTGTGGGATCTCTACTCTCCCCTCTCGCTTTCCCACTCCCCTTCCTCCTCCTCCTCTCTTGGCGGGTCCCCGGACTCGCACACGCAAAGTGAACATTCGCGCGCCGGAGATCATCGCCTTCTGTGTCTCGTGTGTGTGACGTCGTTTAGTGTTTTTGGTGTCCGCCGTCCCACTACTACGTTCACTTGTGCCGTCGGATTCGTCAGTGTTCTGTGCGCCGTGCCAACGTGTTTTCAGTGTTGTTATCGTCACGTGTGAACGACTCTGTGTTTTTTGTGTCTCTGTGACCTCTCTCTTTTGCCCGTCACTTTGTTTCATTATCATGCTCCGTTTCTTCTACTATTGTAAACGCTATGGCTGAAGAGCGGCATAGTGTGCCGCTGCCAGCCTACCTGATTTTGCACAGGCTTTAAAATAACAATAAAGTAAAAAAAAAAAAAAAACTCGGTAGAGGTGAGTCGGTCAATCGAGGCGAATCTAGTCAGTTGGTCAGCTGGCTCAGTGTGCGGCAGTCAGTGTCTGTCTGTCGTTGGAGTGCTAGTATGTCTGTCGTTTCGATCAGACTTTAAAGCCAGAAAATGAGAGTCTTGCCACTCCGTCAGTAACAGAACTCAGCTAGTGGTCACCCGGTCGGGGTTGGGTTCCTGCATCTGAGTCTGCGCGTTAGGCTGCCAGTCTGCTCGAGTTGCTCGGGCAACGGTCATTGACGGTTGGACTGGTCGGTTGGTTGGTCGTGCACTGAGACACGAGATGACTTGTCCGCCTTGAGCGTCACCGCATGTGAGGTCCCCACGTGACTCCAGTGGGCAGCACCGTATAGAAATGGGTAGTGGCTTCGCAGTTCACAAGAGAGCAACAGGAGCGAAACCACAACATCTGGCTGGCCGGTGCGAGCTGCGACGCCATGAGACGGGAGATCAGTGCGTCTTCCTGCGTTCGTTGAAGTGGCTAGCAGCGGACGGTTCGGGAGAGCGTTGGGGATGCTGCGCCAGGTCTTCACCAGAAATCGCAGTTTATTATAAGTGATTGGAGATATGTTGTTTCATTCACTTGTTAAATTCTACTTGTTTTCTTTGTGAGGTCACCAGCCGCTTTGTTTTGAGGTCGTCCCACCATTCTTCTCTGTTTGCCCACCTGTGGAAAGGTGGTTATTGTGTAATGGGTGGTCCGTTTTTCCTTTGTGGAACTGGGACCGGATTGAGCAAGGCATCTTTTAAATCCACAAGCAACTCAGGTACCATGCCTTGTTTGTTTATATTACGAATGCCCAACTCATATAGTATTTGCTGTTTGCCCAGCAGGCCGAATCCTGTACATTCTCTGGCCGCCATGACCTGAAACATACAGCTAATCACTCACCTGGCCAAAGCGAAATACTACTAAATTATAAAATAAGTACAGCTATAATTCCATCAGTTACTCAAGGAGTAGTAGCCAGAACGCAAACCACGTTCTGTTACTAGCAATGAACCGCGAATTTACTTGCAAAATCTTTTCATAAAGAATTTACTTTATTTACTGGCGATTCATCAAGAACATCGACACATTTAATCACACTAGGTGAGCGTGGAAGTAGTTGCCAGGAAGTAACTGATGGAAAATTAACTTTAACAAATGTGAATTTATTCCTAAAAGATAATTCAAAACAGATTCAAAATTACAAGCAGAAAAGCACACTGGAAATATCAAGTCACAATTTAACAAATATGAATTTTATTCCTAAAAGCCTTTTCAAAACGGATTTAAAATTATAAGCAGAAAAGCACACTTGAAATATCAAGTCACAATATAACAAATGTGAATATTGTTCCTAAAAGCCTTTTCAAAACAGATTTAAAGTTAGCAGTCAAGCACACTCTAAATATCAAGTTACAGTTTTATTTAGAGGCAAGAACAATATCAACAGTAGGAGCCTTCGGACTGAGAAGCTTGCCTGCTCCCTGTCAACACGGCCATAGTCATGACCGCTCACAACAACCTCTAAATGAGTAGACTGTTGCAAATCTGCAACACACCAGATTACTTTAAACAAAAAATTTTTAATAACTCATACAAACATGTAAACTGTGCACCCCTTAAGAGGAATGGAAATGGTACAACAAGGGTGGCAAGCATATAACCTAAAAAGACTATTTAAATAAAACCCATAAAATGCAGACTTACAGAAAATGTACATGCTCTACATTACACATATACCACCTCCGAAGATGATAAGCAAGATAGAAACATATTTCAAGGATTCTGCCTTTGAGCAATAAATTCGTTAACACTGAATCCGACAAACATGACAGAGGCAGCTATTAACGTATGGCAGATTGACAGGGGGGGGGGGGGATACTAAACAACCCAAACCGCAGATTGCTCTAAACCTCCCCAGTTCCACAAAGGAAAAACGGACCTTCCATTTCACAACAACCACCTTTCCACAGGTGGGCAAACAGAGAAGAATGGTAGGACGGCCCCAAAACAAAGCGGCTGGTGACCTCACCAAGAAAACAAGTAGAATTTAACAAGTGAATGAAACAACATATCTCCAATCACTTATAATAAACTGCGATTTCTGGCGAAGACCTGGTGCAGCACCCCCAACACTGTCCCGAACCGTCCGCTGCCAGCCGCTTCAACGGACGCAGGAAGGCACACAGACCTCCCGTCTCACGGCGTCGCAGCTCGCCCCGGCCAGCCCGACGTCGTGGTTTCACTCCTGTTGCTCTCTTGTGAACCGTGAACCCACTACCTCTTTCTATACGACGCTGCTCACTGGACTCACGTGGGGACCTCACATGCGGCGATGCTCAAGGCGGACAAGTCATCTCGTGTCTCAGTGCGCGACCAACCAACCGACCAATCAAACCGCCAATGACCGTTGTCCGAGCAACTCGAGCAGACTGGCGGCTTAACGTGCAGACTCAGATGCAGGAACCCAGCCCCGACCGGGCGACCACTAGCAGAGTTCTGTTACTGGCGGAGTGGCAAGACTCTCATTTTCTGGCTTTAAGGTCTGATCCAAACGACAGACATACTAGCACTCCAACGACAGACAGACACTAACTGCCGCACATATGCAAACGAGAGACAGACCAGTAATTGGTGACGCGAGACTGACCTAGCCTCACTCCGACTGACTTGACTCAGAGTGACTAGACTCACCAACTACCGAGCTCATACCGACCCTTAAATTTACGTGAACAGGCAACTTTTCCACTTTCCCGCCAGAGGGAGAAACCAAAGCTGTGATAGCCACAGCGTCGCCACCGCCAGAAACGGAAGGCGACTGCTTTTCACTACGCGCTGCGGCGCGCTCTTCAAAACAGCAAATTTTACTGCTGATCAACCTCCTCCCTTCAAACTAGAACCAGGGAGGTGATATCACGAAATAAACTAACTAGCAGCTTCTAAAAGGCACAAGAGAATGGCCGCGAAAGGCCGCAAGCGATACACTCGGTCGGACGCACCCCTGCCGAGGAAACATGCCCTCAGGCTCTCCGACGTCCCTGCCCGAGGAAGGTTGGCGCCGCTGTGGCAATCGCAGCTTTGGTGTCTCCCTCTGGTGGGAAGGGGAAAAGTTGCCTGTTCACGTGGATTTTAGGGGCACTATGAGCTCGGTAGAGGTGAGTCGGTCAGTTGAGGCGAATCTAGTCAGTTGGTCAGCCGGCTCAGTGTGGGGCAGTCAGTGTCTGTCTGTCGTTGGAGTGCTAGTAAGTCTATCGTTTGGATCAGACCTTAAAGACAGAAAATGAGAGTCTTGCCACTCCGCCAGTAACAGAACTCTGCTAGTGATCGCCCGGTCGGGGCTGGGTTCCTGCATCTGAGTCTGCTCGAGTTGCTCGGGCAACGGTCATTGGCGGTTTGATTGGTCGGTTGGTTGGTCGCGCACTGAGACACGAGATGACTTGTCCGCCTTGAGCGTCACCGCGTGTGAGGTCCTCACGTGACTCCAGTCGGCAGCGCTGTATAGAAAGGGGTAGTGGCTTCGCAGTTCACAAGAGAGCAACAGCAGCGAAACCACGTCATCGGGCTGGCCGGGGCGAGCTGCGACGCTATGCGACGGGAGATCGGCGCGCCTTCCTGCGTCCATTGAAGCGGCTGGCAGCGGACGGTTCGGGAGAGTGTTGGGGGTGCTGCGCCAGGTCTTCGCCAGAAATTGCAGTTTATTAGAAGTGATTGGAGATATGTTGTTTCATTCACTTGTTAAATTCTACTTGTTTTCTTGGTGAGGTCACCAGCCGCTTTGTTATGGGGTCCTCCATCTTCGTCTCCGCTTGCCCACCCGTGGGAAGGTGGTTATTGTGAATTGGGTGGTCCGTTTTCCCGTGTGGAATTGGAGGTTTAGAGCAATCTATGGTCTGGTTTGTTTAGTAACCCCCCCCCCCCCCCCGGGTCAATCGGTGTTAACGAATTTATTGCTTAAAGGCCGCATTCTTAAAATATGTTTCTATCTTGCTTATCATCTTGCGAGGTGGTATATGTATAATGTAGAGCATGTACATTTTCTGTAAGTCTGCGTTTTATGGGTTTTATTTAAATAGTCATTTTAGGATATAAGCTTGCCACCTTTCCACCGTAAGAGTCCTTTAAAAAAATAAAAAATAAAAAAACGAATTGTACTTTCGGTGGCAAATAATTCGAGGGTTGTACCATTCCATTCCTCTTAAGGGGTGCGTAGTTTACATATTTGTATGAGTTGTTAAAAATTGTTTGTTTAAAGTAATCTGGTGTGATGCAGATTTGTACCAGTGTACTCTTACAGAGGATGTTGTGAGCGGACATGACTACGGCCGTGTTGAAAGGGAGCAGGCAAACTTCTCAGCCCAAAGGCTCCTACTGTTAATATTGTTCTTGCCTCTAAATAAAACGGTAACTTGCTATAATGAGTGTGCTTTTCTGCTTATAATTTTAAATCTGTTTTGAAAAGGCTTTTAAGAGTAAAATTCACATTTGTTAAATTGTGACTTGATATTTTGAGTGTGCTTTTCTGCTTAGAATTTTAAATCTGTTTTGAAAAAACTTTTAGGAACAAATTCACATTTGTTAAAGGTAATTTTCCATGAGTTACTTCCTGGCAACTACTTCCAGACTCACGTAGTGTGATTAAATGTGTCTATGTTCTTGATGAATCGCCAGTAAATAAAGTAAATACTTTAAGAAAATTTTCAAAGTAAATTCACGTCTTCGGCCGCGTTTTCCCTCGCGCCGAACATCGTCACTCAACTGACGATATCAGTTCCCTTTCCTGAAGCTATTTATCTGATTGGCTACAGCTTATTTTACAATCTTTTCATTTTAACATATTTAAATAATCAAAGGTCGACCACTTTCACGTTCTAAACAAAGCAACAATAATATCCATTAAATAATAAACGTTAGTCTTTTACATAAAACCAATACAATTTCCTTCTTAGCTTTGATGCCACGGCTAGTAGCCTTGCACCAGTGGGCTTTCTGATAAATAAATAAAGAACAAAAGTAACTATTATGCCCTAATTATTCTATTACCTAATGATTCAATAAGGTGACATCCTGTCATCGTTCAATGTGATTTGTCTGGAGGAAATGATCTGATGCTTAACTGAAAATACTGATAACTTAAGTTTACTGTATCTTGTAAGTAAATAAAGTTACAGAGTTGACATTTACAACATTTGTCATTTTAATGATGCGCTTCTATATGAAATGTCGATCGTTAAGATCGACTAAAGCGTTCAGATATTAGCATTCAGGTGTGTGTTACAAAACTTGTGAATTTAACTTTAACAGTAAATCCTAAACTATTATATATATGGTCAATATTCAAGTTTTATTGGGATGACCATGAAAATTTATGGAGGATGGCAGATTAAAATTACTGTGGCTTGATTCCCTGCATTTCTACAGAATTAAATATTTTTCATAACTGTTTCATTTTATTGTCGATCTTAGATCCACCATATTTAACACTGCTACGTCTCCTTGGGCACACATGAATTCTACTGGGTTTCCCTCCGACGTAGGTTCTCGTCTGTCTCACTCGCACACTACAGCGCTTAGGTCTCAATAGACAGTAGACGCCTGTGAGTTTCCCCGTCTCGTGGTGAATCTGCGCACTTTGTGGCACGCGGTCCTGGACGACAGGGTTCTTTTCACAATTCCTGTAGGCTGACCCTTTCGGCCATATATTTAAATGAGAGCGCAATGCTCGTTAACTCACAGGTGGGGAGGTGCTGATGCATCAAGTGATGCGAGAACAGGAGATCCATCTGTAGCTTCACTCCTGCATCCGAAAATGGAGTGCAATCTTCATGTTGTTGAACACCAATGGTGTTGTTATACAGATGGCGACCATTTGGTAGTCCGCTGCACAGAGTGGTCCATCCCCAGAACACGTCCATTCGGTGCTGGATGAGATGTCAGCAATGGGTTCATGGGTTAGGGATCTTGTAGTATCGACGCTGAACCCCAGGTCTCCGGATGGAGTATAGGCAGCATCATAGGGGCAGGCAACAAATCTGTAAATAAAGACTCAGCAGCAGGATCACGGAAATTACAAAGGCAAAGACTGTTCCAGTGCCACCGCTGCCAACCATCTCGACACTGTCAAGAAATTTGGATCTACCTAATAACTTTACAAGATTGCCGTGCTGCAAGGTCTTCCGTCTACCATTGAGTATGAAATAAAAATTGTTGATTAGCTTTATACATTGCCTGAGTGGGCGGAGCAGCAGCGGCTGAAGCACTGTGTGGTGGTGCTGTCCATGGAGCAACTCCACTGATGAAGGGCTTTTGCGGGGCTGGGAGAGGTAAGACGAGAGGCAGAGCAACAAAGTTTGTTTCCTTGTGTGGTGGATGTGTAGTTTGTCCATCTGCTGTTTGAAAATGAACACGAGACGCCCCACTTCTCCATTTGATGGGGGTGGAAATGCGCACTGGGGATGTTACAAATGCCCTTACTTGCAAAAAAGCCTTCAATCCTGCCCACACAAATTGAGGTACGTTGTCTACCACTAACAACTTTGAAAGACCTTCAATGCAAAATATGAACTGCAAAAACAGGCGTGTGCAACGTGTAGATTTTGATTCATGGGTATAACAAAAGGAAACTTGCTATATGCGTCGACGATAATCAGTGAATGAATGTTCCAGTAGGGTTCAGCAATGTCCAAATGAGCACTCTGATGAGGTGCCTCTGATTTTGGCCAGTCAAAGAAAGGTTGAGAGGGGGCTGCCTGGTGTTCCTCACAGGCTTGGCACTGTGCCACTATGTTCTATTTAAGCGTCCATGCCTAGCCAAGTGCAGTGTCTGTGAGCTAATTGTTTCATGCAGACGACGCTCCAGTAACCCTGGTGAACCAAGCCGAGTACATGTCTCTGGACAGCCTTGGGATCATCACACATAACTGTCCTGATTCAGTGCGTAAGAAGATACACCTTGAAGAACTGACAAGTAATGCGTATACGCAAAATATCTGCGAGTCATTGGGCTAATTATTTGTTTCATTAAGCGAGATCAGCATGTGTGGACGTAGCACAACAAAATCTGCAAGTCCAGGTCTGCTGTCGTTGCCTGGACGACCTCCCGGTGATCTGAAGGAAATTGGTCAGGAACATCTAACTCATGTACATCTATGTGACAACGTGGTGCTTTGATGTGTCAAAGTCTGCATCCGGTCCCACGGGACTATGCGTGAGCATGTCTGCAGTGTCGTCCTTAGATGTGGGCCCTTAAATTATTTCGAACTGATAATGCGAGAGAGTAAAAGCCCATCATTGCAATTTCTGTACAGTGCGGTTTGAAACAGGCTCGGTGGGGTTGAAAAGTGACTGCACCAGTTTGTGGGCCGTGACTAACTAGAATTACCTTCCATTCAGATCTCGGTGAAATTTAGTCACTCCATATACCCGCGAAAAAATTTTCTGAGCCTTGTTGCGAAGTTAGGAGCCGAAAGCTATTGGTCTGTCTGCACAACCAACCCTGTGAGAAATTACCACGCCATTGCCATATGAGATTGTGTCAGTGGCCAAGACCACTGGTTTACCTAGACTGAAATGGATTAGACAACGTTCACTCAGCACAGCGTCTTTCAATTTCTGAAATGCAATGTACATTCGTGGGACATCACGAAAGGTACATTCCTGCGTCGACGACGATCAAAGGGCGCCCCAGTTTGTGGTGCATGAGGAATGAAGCGGACGTAGTAGGTCAGCTTCCCTAGTACTAATTGCAGTTCCGAGAAATTTCTTGGATGTCTGAGGTCACGAATAACCTGAAACTGCGACGGTGTCGGATGAACACCTTGGGAATTGATCGCATGCCCTAAGTACTCAATTTCAGTCTGGAAGAATACACACTTCTTTTTTTTAGATTTGAGGCCTGACTCTGACAACTCTTTGAACAGGCACAAAAGCGTTCTGGAAATCGAGAAGCCGGCTGGTGTGGCCGAGCGGTTCTAGGCGCTTCAGTCTGGAACCGCGCGACCGCAACGGTCGCAGGTTCGAATCCTGCCTCGGGCATGGGTGTGTGTGATGTCCTTAGGTTAGTTAGGTTCAAGTAGTTCTAAGTTCTAGGGGACTGGTAACCTCAGATGTTAAGTCCCATATTGCTCAGAGCCATTTGAACCATTTGAACTCGAGAAATACGAGACCAGTTTGAAATCGCTTGTGGATATCATTCAACATTTCCTGTGAGTAAGGAGCTAGTTGTTGAAACACAACTAGCTCCTTACTCACAGGAAGTGCTGAATGATATCCACAAGCGATTTCAAATAGGTAGATAGAGTTTTTTCTGAATTCGTGTTTACTAAGTGTCAATAGACCGTTGCCTTGGAGGTAATCAATAATGGCCAAACACAGTATACTTCCCATACTCCTGCTGCATATCCACGTTAATTATGGGCCTGTAATTTAGTGGATTATCCCTACTGCATTTCTTGAATATTGCTGTGACCTCGGCAACTTTCCAGTCTTTGAATGCAGACCTTCATCAAGCGAGCGTTTGTACATGTATGTTAAGTACAGTGTTTTCGAATCAGCATAATCTGAAAGGAAACTAATTGGTACACAATCTAGAAAAGAAAATTTGCTTTTACTGAGGGACTTAAGTTGCTTCACTACCCCAAGGATGTCCGCCCCAGTAGCTGAGTGGTCAGCGTGACGGATTGCCGTCCTCTGGGCCCGGGTTCGATTCCCGGCTGGGTCGGAGATTTTCTCCGCTCAGGGACTGGGTGTTGTGTTGTGTTCATCATCATTTCATCCCCATCCGGCGTGCAGGTCGCCCAATGTGGCGCCGAATGTAATCAGACCTGCGATATGGCGGCCGGACCTGCCCCGCGAGGGGCCTCCCGGCCAATGACGCCAAACGCTCATCATCATCATCACTCCAAGGATATTCACTTCTAAGTTTCTTATGTTTTTTGTCTCCTGAAAATCTTTCTAAAATCCAGAATTAGGTAACAAAGAGTCAGTGAATGAGTAAAATGAACAATTCCTAAAGAAGAACGACCAGTACTCAACTAGTCCCAAAAGATCTACCAACTACTCGTTAAAATTCGGTTACACCATTAACCAGTCTAATCTAAAATCCGTAAATTCAACTAAATACCTAGGTATTACAATTACGAACAACTTAAACTGGAAAGAACACATAGGAAATGTTGTGGGGAAGGCTGACCAAAGGCTGCGTTTTATTGGCAGGACACTTAGAAAATGTTACAGACCTACTAAAGAGACTGCCTACACTACGATTGTCCGTCCTCTTTTAGAATACTGCTTCGCGGTGTGGGATCCTTACCAGATAGGACTGACGGAGTACATCGAAAAAGTTCCAGGGAAGGCAGCACGTTTTCTACTATCGCGAAATACGGGAGTGTGTGTCACAGAAATGATACAGGCTTTGGGCTGGGAATTATTACAAGAAAGGCTTTTTTCATTGCGACGGAATCTTGTCATGAAATTCCAATCACCAACTTTCTCTTCCGAACGCGAAAATATTTTGTTGACACGGACCTACATAGTGAGGAACGATCACCATGATAAAATAAGGGAAATCAGAGTTCGTATGGAAAGATATAGGTGTTCATTCTGTAAGTAGGTTGTTTAGATTTTTGTGTTGGTGACGCCACGTAGCGCTCTGTATGAAAATCACTGACTGTGTTGTGTGCAGTCTGTGGCTGATTTGCATTGTTGGAATATTGCTATTGTAGTGTTGGGCATTTAGACGCGAAAAGCGCGTAGCGTTGCACAGTTGGAGGTGAGCCGCCAGCAGTGGTGGATGTGGGGAGAGAGATGGCAGAATTTTGAGAGCGATCTTGACGTGTGTCCATCAGAAAGATTAATTTTGTAATACTGTATATCATGAACTGATATATATATGATGACTTTTGAATATTATTAAGGTAAATACATTGTTTGTTCTCCATCAAAATCTTTCATTTGCTAACTAAGCCTGTCAGTAGGTAGTGCCTTCAGTAGTCAGAATCCTTTATTTAGCTGGCAGTATCGGCGCTCGCTGTATTGCGGTAGTTCGAGTAACGAAGATTTTTGTGAGGTAAGTGATTCATGCAAGGTATAGGTCATAGTTAGTCACGGCCATTCTTTTGTAGGGTTTATTGAAAGTCAGATTGCGTTGCGCTAAAAAATATTTTGTGTCAGTTTACTGATGATCAGAATAAGTAAAGAGAGAAACATCTAAGCACGTTCAGTTTTCCTCAGCTGTTGGAAAATCAAATAACGTAAGAGGTTTATCAGCACTGTCATTTATAAAATTTTTCTAAGGGGGTGTTTCAATTCCTTCCGCACGCAATACGAGATTGGAATAACAGAGAATTGTGAAGATGGTTCAATGAACCCTCTGCCAGGCACATAAATGTGATTTGCAGAATATCCATGTAGATGTAGATGAGGAACGAATTTGTTCCTCTCTAATAACATCTATTCAGCAGTTCAGAATAGTGATCATAATTTTTACGTAAGTCCGCAGAACTATTCAACTTTGTAGAAACAAAGCGTATCTATCATTAACTCTGCTTTGCCCCTGGGAAGCATCGGATAGTCTGAAAACCCCTGATCAACACTCTTTCCTGGATCTGCAGAATGCATCACTGTTTCTCCTCCAAACTTGGCATCTGTATAGCATGTGAGAGCTTTGCAGACATTTTCTGGACGGCTTCCGCAGTCACCTCCTACTATGCATAGAACTCATTCTTCAACTGTGCTGTTTCATTGTTCACAAATGTCACCCTGCACTCCTTCGTATCTACATGCTACGCTAATAATATATTCGTACCACCTGTAAACACTCCTGCTCTCTTTGAAACGCATGCCTCAACTTGAAACTGTCCCTAAAGACCGGCTACATAAGAAACTGTCCACTTTTCAATATCGGTAATGCCAGTTTCCTTACAGTGAAATTCTGACAAAGCGACTGAATTCATTCTGCGCTTTTAATTCCACTTAATCACACTGACAGCAGTGTCCATTTTCTACAAACTACGAAAGTCCTACTTTCTACATCGTATATCCGTATTTCACATTTGCAGATTAATTTTTATCCCTTAAGTTTTTGGGTTCCATGTAGTTTAATAGAAATAGTGGATTTTCCGTAGATATATAGTCAACCAACCTTCGAACCAAATGAATACCTTAAACTCGACGGTAATCTTTCGCTCTACATGAAACTTCCTTCCCTCCAATTTTTTTCCGTGTTGTTTACAATTTACTACATACTCCGCAGTGGCATTCTTCTATTCACCATAAAGGGACGAATATCAACATCAAGAAGATATTACTGTATTCTCATATACCTAAGACTAAAGGGTTGAAGTGAACTCTACGAAGCTATATAGCAAATAAAATTCTGATTCATCATACAGCAAGCAACTGGTATCGTGTGGGTGGATAAACACAATATGGTTTACGATTTGTTGGAACGAAGATACAGAGCTAAGCAAACTTTCCCCTGTATACTTTCCTCAATAATCAGCTACAAAATTCACTCTTAATTGTTTATTATTCTCTGGTATGGTTGTCCAAAGAAAGAATACGGTGTAAGGACAGTTAGGTCATGTGCACTCAAAATATGTGATAAAAATATGCTCTGTGACAAGAATGATCACGAACTCCAATTAAAGTAACATCACGTAACCTCTTCTTCGTAACATTTATGTTGATTTCATTATTTGACAACGTATAGGCTCATTGTTCCAAAATTTTAAAAACGAACAAATAATATGTGGGGACACAAAGTATAGAGCAATGTCCACAAGTTAAATATAACTGCTACAAAATACAATCCAGATATCTCCATATCCAGCAGTAATACGAAGTGCATTCAGATTAAAAGGTAATACCATATGCAAAATAATCCTCAACGGAAATCAATTTAAGAAAATATCGGCCTCTTAGTTGTTCTCTTAATATTAATTATTACTGCATCAATAATTACATCAAGGTCTAAACGTTATAATACCACCTACTCGGTGGTTCGACGAGCTGGCTCTCAAACATGACCGTTTGTGTGGTTCTATGTCACGGACTAGGGAGGCCACTACTGTCAATCATGTATTGTGTGGTCACCAAAAATTAATGGTAACCGAAATTGGTTAAATAAAGAAAATCAAAAACTGCCCGACTGGACAGGGTTTTCAAACATATTCCTTAGAAAAGCACTCCAGTGCCTATATCATTGTACATCCTCGCTAGTAATCAGAATTTCAGGAAATAACTCTGCAACCTACACTTGTAATGGATATTAGTGGTGCGGTAAAAGTAGAAGGGAGCAATTAGCGTTGCTACAATGAAATCTAATCATAGGTGAGAGTGTTGTACAGGGAGGATAGTGTACCGAGGAATGTATGATGTGTCCCTGGTCAATATTTTAATCTAATATCAGACTTAAGAATCCATGGAGGAATGCGTGATAGAAACCGCCATATGCAGTTTCCGGAGTGTCTACCGGCTTGTTGTAGTGGAACATCAGGTTGTTCTGTGTGTAGCATTCGTAAAAATGACGAGTTCTACACAAGTAAGTGATGTATCATATAGCGAAACTATTTGGAGGACATTGTTAAATCTTCAGTTGCGTAGTTTTGTAGTGATTAGAATGCTATATATTCTTAAAACTTGTTACAGAATGTGAGATGGATAAACCATACTTCGTCGGTCGGGCACCATCTTGTATATGGAAATGGAAGATGGTGTGCCTCCATGAAACACGTAATATTTGCAACTGAACTGAGTATCATTAAGGAATTTCCCGTCTCTAAAACTGAAATCTGTGTTAGTTGCCAACAGCTTCTATTTCGAATTGTTTTCCACCTGTACCTGGGTTTTTATAATATTTTTTAACTTGGCTTCACTTACTAACAATCAGTATGTAGTAGAGTGCTGATGTAACGTGTAGATTATTAAACGCATTATTTAGACGATTATATCGACTGCAAGACGTTTAAATCTGAATAAAGTATTTAATCCTAGGTGCATAATCATGCTGTACCAGGGGACAGTTTTTCACATTTCGAACATAAACTTACTTAGCCCGAGTATATTTTATAGTTACAGAAAGAGCCTGCAGCACACATAAGTGAATGCTAGCATTTCGAAAATAAATAAAAGAATACGTGATGCTTCTGTTGAAGTTCTGGCTAGAGGCCAAGTCTGAACAGAGTTCGAAATACAACGCTCTCCCCTGCTCTAATACACTGACCACCACATCCATTTTTGCAGGATATGAAATATTTATAACTGTGTGACTATTAACAGTTGGCTGCAGTGGAGTGTTAGGTTAGGCCATGACTATCTGGAAAGCGATTATACAGAGTTTTCCCAGGTTGACTCGTCAATTGCTCTCCAAATAAGCGAAGTATCACATACTACCTCCTCGTAACATAAAAGTAATACCTACCTTATCATTGTTGGATTTTCCTTTCCAAATGTGGGGTTTTCAGACGCTTTTGACAACTTGGGACATGCATTTATCGACGTAAAACTAAACTAAACTATGCTATTCAGTTGGCCGCAGCTGTGTTCTGTAGCCTTGTGATACAAACCAGATCGTCCATTGTCTGACTTGGGTTGCGGTCTCTGTTCGGTTCCTTTGTTGAAGTGTCACGGAATCACGAATAATCCGCATCAGGTGTTGGTGAGCCTTATAAAAGCTCTGTGGCCTGCGCTCACCTCAGCACTTCCATCACCATGAGGGCGACAGTGGCAGCTCTCCTTCTGTGTCTTGTGGTGAGTACTGCGGGCTGAAGATTGTTAAAATTCAAATAGAAATTTGTGCTTCATATACCATTACTAGCACATTCACGACTACATCCTATCTACAGTCGGCTGTAGACCTAAGGATGAGTATTTATTGGTACTGATTTCTGTGTTCATAACATTCTGTTCTCGCATATAAAAGAGAAAACTTTGTTATGATACGCATTTGTTGACACTGTAGTGATTCATATATCAGCACGTGAAGCAAGTCCACACTTTATTTTTTCGATAAGAAAGTAGAGCTCCTCGCTGATCATCCAGCTTTTGCTTTAGATTTTACCCCTGAACCACTTAAAGCATATGTCGCTCTCTTTCCTTTGATAAAATACGGAGGATTCCCATGAAAATGTGAGGTTGTTCCTCGTCTCTAATGATCCCGCTATCAACAAGTTGTTAATCTTTAATCTACTTTGTTTCTTCCTCTGTTTGTGTATGTGCCCTCGACGAATTATATATAGAATAATGATAACGAAGTAACATTTTGCGATAAGTATATCAGATTGTTGTTGATAGTTGTTTTAGCAAACGTTTTGCCCAGCTGTCAAATCCCAAAAAGAAGACATAACTGGATAATTTTGCACTTCCTCGTTACTCAACTCGTCTGTAAAATGTTTGCAACTGATGTAGATTGTTGGAACTAGTGAAGCATTCATACTAGTTATTTCTCTGCTTCGCGCACATGACAGTCCTCTACGATATTCGTCATATCCGCTATAAGTCTATGCTCCCTAGAGGTCCATGAGACGTTCAACAGTTCTTGAGTAAGAGAACATTTCTCTGTATACCAAATAGCGAGAAAACCTATGTGGCTCATGTTGCTAGTACATACTAGCAACTGCAATGTTGTCGAATAGTGTTGCATTCATATTTTTACTATCAACTCAACCAAAAGAGAATGTAAGATGTACTACAAAGCACACCATTGCACTACAGGTGGCAGCATGCCGCAGCCAGGAGACTCCACCTGGCCCTCCTGGACCAACTGAAGGGCCACAACCAACTGGACCATCTGGCCCACCAACTGGAGGTCCTGATCCAACAGGTCAGCCTACTGGAGGTCCTGAACCAACTGGTCCACCAGGCCCACCTACTGGAGGTCCTGAACCAACAGGTCAACCTACTGGGGGTCCTCAACCAACTGGACCTCCAGGCTCACCTACTGGAGGTCCTGAACCAACTGAAGGACCCCAGCCAACTGGTGAACCTCAGCCTACTGGCCCACCAGGGCCACCCTCTGGAGGACTTTGGCTTTTTTGAATTGGTGGACTCTGATGGTTGACATTATTGCATCTGTGAAACATCAAGAGAGTTCAAACTTGATATTTACAATTAACAGGATCTACCTTAATTGATGGAAGTGTTCTGTGAACCGCTTTGTAAAATTTTTTGTCATTAAATGAGCATCTAAAAATCTCCATAAATGTTTCCATCTTCTGTAAACTATAACGAATAACTTGTATGTCGAAAAGTGTAACTCCTTTGCAGGATAATGAGTTTGAGATCAAGGTAAAGTTAACATATACATAGGAGAACTTTTATAATTCATCCAGAACTTTTCTGTGTAAGTTCAGAATGTTCCCTATGTTGCGAATTGAGTGTGCACTTCACCACCTAGGCTATGAATCCAAAGATATATAAGTTATGCACTCCTTACAAGGGAACCTCCCCATCGCACCCCCCTCAGATTTAGTTATAAGTTGGCACAGTGGATAGGCCTTGAAAAACTGAACACAGATCAATTGAGAAAACGGGAAGAAGTTGTGTGGAACTGTGAAAAAATAAGCAAAATATACAAACTGAGTAGTTCAAGGGAAGATATGCAACATTAAGGACGCTGGGGACGCAGGAGCGCCGTGGTCTCGTGGTAACATGAGCAGCTGCGGAACGAAAGGTCCTTGGTTCAAATTTTCCATCGAGTGAAAAGTTTAATTTTTTATTTTCAGTTTATGTGACAAACTCTTATGTTTTCATCACTTTTTTGGGAGTGATTATCACATCCACAAGAAAACCTAAATCGGGCAAGGTAGAAGAATCTT
The DNA here is from genome assembly GCF_021461385.2 of Schistocerca piceifrons. NCBI lineage: Eukaryota > Metazoa > Arthropoda > Insecta > Orthoptera > Acrididae > Schistocerca > Schistocerca piceifrons. Next base: position 969,453,504 of record NC_060139.1, on the reverse strand, counting down.
TTTACCCATTCGCCAAGTGTACAAGTTAGGTGGGTCGACAACATATTCCTGTCATATGACGCACATGCCGTCACCAGTGTCGTATAGAATATATCAGATGTGTTTTCCTGTGGAGGAATCGGTTGGCCTATGACCTTGCGATCAAATGTTTTCTGTTCCCATTGGAGAGCCACTTCCTTTCGTTTACTACTCGCACGGTTTTGCGATGCGGTCGCAAAACACAGACACTAAACTTATTACAGTGAACAGAGATGTCAATGAACGAACGGACAGATAATAACTATGCAAAAATAAAGAAAGTAAAATTTTCAGTCGAGGGAAGACTTGAACCTACGACCTCTCGTTCTGCAGCTTCTAACGCTACCACGGGACCACAGCGCTCCTAAGCTCGTGTTGTCCATTATGTTGCTTATGTCGCCCATGGACTACTCAGTTTGTATATTTTGCTTATTTTTTCACAGTTGCACACAACTTCTTCCTGTTTTCTCAATTGATCTGTGTTCAGTTTATCAAGGCCTATCCACTGTGCCAACTTATAACTAAATCTGAGGGGGGTGCGATGGGGAGGTTCCCTTGTTAGTACCCGTTATAGATGTCTTCTCTCGTAGAATGATAGAAAAACAAATTTGTGTGATGGCTATTGGAGTACGACGGAAGTGGTATTTTAGAGACAATAACTGGTAGCTAGCACCAATGTTGAAACGATGCTGCACTGAATAGTCGTCAGAAATGTTCTTGAAGTATACTTCTGCTTCATTTTAGCTACGTGGGTTATGGTAGAGACCTTGCCATTGTGTATCAGGTAAGTATGTCATCACCAGCAGTGACGCCATCACCTCTGACCTTTCATGTGTACTTGGGAGTAGGTATTGTCTATTTTGAAACATATTTTTATAAATCTCAGTAACACATGTAGGCACGGCAGCGTGTCCAGAGGCTTAATAACGACTTCTGATATTCTTTAGTATTTCAATTTTCTTAATGAAGAACTGAAATTCTTCTGAATTAAGACTATTATGATATGTAGCCACAACAACGAAGTGGCAAATATATGTAAATAAGTAGTGGTATAACCCAGAAAAATGGGGGAGGGGGGGGGGAGTGCTGATGCATCAAGTGATGTGGGAATATGAGATCTGTCTCTAGCTTCACTCCTGAATACGAAAATGTTAGCACGTGGAGGAGATACAGAGAGACAGGAACTGTCGATGACAAGCCTCGCTCAGGCTGCCGAAGGGCTACTACTGCAGTGGATGACCGCTACCTGTGGATTTTGTCTCGGGGGAACCCTGACAGCAACGCCACCATGTTGAATAATGCTTATCGTGCAGGCACAGGAAGTCGTGTTACGATTCAAACTGTGCGCAATAGGCTGCATGACGCGCAACTTCACTCACGACGTCCATGGCGAGGTCCATCTTTGCAACCACGACACCATGCAGCGCGTACAGATGGGCAAAACAACATGCCGAATGGACTGGCATCACGTTCACGCATATGCCTGCAACTTGACAGTCGTCGGCGATATGTTTGGAGGCATCCCGGAAAGGCTAACGCCTTAGACACAGTGTGAGTTATGTGGGGCCGACGTACGCCGCTGGTGGTCATGGAAAGCGCCTTAAGGGCTGTACGATTTGTGAATGGCATCCTCAGACCGATAGCGCACAATGTCGGCAGCATATTGCCAAGGCATTCGACTTCATGGACGACAGTCTTCGCCCCCATCATGCACATCCTGTGAATTACTTATTTCAGGATAACGACATCGCTCGAGTAGAGTGGCCAGCATGTTCTCCAGACATGAACCCTATCGTACATGCCTGGGATAGATTGAAAAGGCTGTTTTTAGACAACGTGACCCAGCAACCACTCTCATGGATCTATGCCAAATCGTCATTGGGGAGTGGGACAATCTGGACCAACAATGCCTTGATGAACGTGTGGATAGTATGCCATGACTATTACAGGCAAGCATCAATGCAAGAGGACGTGCTACTGCGTATTAGAGGTGCCGGTGTGTTTAGAAATCTGGACCAACGCATCTGAAGGTTTCGCTGTATGGCGGGACAACATGCAGTGTGTGGTTTTCATGACCATAAAAGGGGCGGAAATGATGTTTATGTTGATGTCTATCCCAAACTTTTTTTGATGTGTGTATAAAAAACCTGTCCAGGTGGCAGCAGCGTCACCTGGCGAGGAACGACTGCCAGTCAGATAGGCTTACGGTTCATGTAGTATCAGAGAGCGTGCTGTCCATATGTAGAAGGAGGAAGTCACGCGATCTATCTGAGTTCGAGCGAGGGCAGATTGCTATGGCCCGGATGCTCGGTGAGAGCATTTCGGAAACTGCACAACTTGTTGGTGCTCAAGGTGTGCTATGGTGTGTCTTCGGATTTGGCGAAAGCAAGACGAAACCATGTCCAGATGTCGTGTGGCTGGGTGGCCTCGTCTCATTACAGATATCGTACCTCATAGGCTGGGCAGATGATAATGATGTTTGGTATGTGGTGAGCTCACCTGCGCGGGCATCAACGCCAGTACAATGTGCTAATTGTTACGCAGTCCAATTTTTTACATGGTCTAATCTAGTCACTGTCACGGGTGATGATAATGATGAAATGATGAGGATTTCCTTTAACCCGATACAGTGCAGCAACTCAACGTGGCATGGTCTCAACAAGTCGCTGGAAGCCCCTACAGAAATATGGACACGTGCCACCACTACAGGCGTCTGTAGTTGCGAAAGTGTTCCCGGTTCAGGATCAACTGCGAAGAATTGTGACCTAGAGACATGGTGCATTGTCATTCATAAAAATTACATTCTTTTTTGGGAACATGAAGTTCATGAGTGGCTTCAAATGATCTCCAGGTAGCTGAATGTAACAATTTACACTCAATGATCTGTTCAGTTGGACCAGGGAGCCCAGTCCATTCCATGTAAACACAGCTTACACCGTTGTGGAGGCACCACCAGCTCGCACAGTGCCTTGTTGACAACTTAGGTCCATGGCCTTGGGAAGTCTCCGCCACAATCTAACCTTACTATCAGCTCTTAGGAACTGAAATCGGGTTTCATCTGACCAGACCACGATTTTCCGGTACTCTCGGGTCCAACCGATATAGTTACGAGCCCAGGAGAGGCACTGTAGGCGACGTCGTGCTGCTAGCAAATGCCTCATGTCGGTCGTCTGCTGCCACAGACCATTTACGACAAATTTCGGTGCACTGTCCTAACGGATACGTTCGTTGTAAGACCGACATTGATTTATGTGTCTGTTTCACGCAGTATTGCACGCCTATTAGCCGTGACAACTCTACGCCAACGGCACTGCTCTCAGTCGTTAAGTGAAGGCCGTCGGCCACTGCGTTGCCGTGATGAGAGGTAATGCCTCAGATATGGTACTCTCGGCATACTCTGGACACTGTGGATGTCGGAATATTGAATTCCCTAACAATTTACAAAGTGGTATGTCCCGTGCGTTTAGCTTCAACTATTATTCGGCTTTCAAAGTCTGCTAATTCCCGTCGTGCTGCCATAATCATGGCGGAAACCTTTTCAAAATGAGTACAAATGACAGCTCCGCCAATGCACTGCCCTTTTACACCTCGTGTACACGATACTATCGCCATCTGTATATGTGGATATCGCTGTCCCATTACTTTGTCACCTCAGTGTACGATACAATATGCGTTGCGGCTTGTGATACTTTATACTACAGATAGACGTGTCAATCGAACCACGTGACTGGTTGTATCTGAGTTTTCAGTTCTTGTTCAACTTCCTTGCGTGTTGTTTGATTTCCTTCATTCTCGGTAAGGATGAACTGGTTCTAAAATGGTTGTTCAATGGATTTGGGAGACATTGTGTTGATCACAGTTGAGGATACTATAAAAGCACAGTTCCGAACCCATAGTGATATTACGTAGATTTGTCGTATTCTGCTAGATTACCCTTGATGACCTGTTATCGACTTGTGTAGTACTCAAACATTTTATATGACTGACTAGCTATGTTCCCTTTTCAGTATTCTTTGGCCTCTTCAGTTAGATCTTTTACATATTTTCTTTGAGACCTCTCAAGGATATCTTGATTACTTCAGTACACTTGTTTAAACCGGGCTTTGTTCTATTCGAAATCAATTCGTCGTAGACAGTTCTCTTTGGCACCCCTCTCTTTGTCAATATATCAATGAATTCCTGCAAATGATACCTTCTTGTCAATGCTCCATGAGCCAATGATTGACTCAAAGGTTATTTTATGGCTGTAATTCCCAAATTTTAGTATGTTTATGTATTTAGAATGTCTATCATACTACTTGCCTCAAATTAAGCTTCACTCTGAATTTTGGTTCAACTTGTAGCGGGAGTCTGTTATGAAACGGTGCTTCGTACATTTCACACCCCTTGCTGTCTTCATACGTAGCCTAATTCTTCGCTGTAATTTAGGCTTCACCGTGATCTACCTGGCTAACTTACATCTTTCTTATACGACATGCGTTAGTTTTTGTTACATCATGTGACCTCTACTTATCACCAATAATATTTATTGATTGGCAACAATTATCGGGAACTCAAATTAAAGTTACATCGTGTGACCTCTACTTATTACCAATAATATTGATTGATCATTTAAGAGTTTACGGATTAGTTGTTTTGAAGCTTTGCAAAGGACAAAATAATAAGGAGGAAGGAGAATGAAGGCCAGTCTCCACGGCATAAATGTAACTGCTAAACAATACAATTCCATAATATTCACATCTAGCAGTAAAACTATCTGCATATAGACGAAAAGGTGACATTATATGCAAAATAGTCGTGAATGGGAATGAACAGAAGAAATATAGGCTTTGAGTTGTTGTCTTACTCCTACGTGTTACTACAGCAACAATTACATCACGGTCAAAACGTTTTTAGTGCCAGATATTGGGTGGTTGCACAAGAAAAGCCAATATGAAAATTTGTATGACTCTGTGACACATAGTACAAGTCACTGTTGGAATCGGGCAATTCATATAAATACCACGGCGTAACACTTCATAGGGATATGAAATGGAATGATCACACAGGTTCAGTCGTGGGTAAAGGAGGTGGTAGACTTCGTTTTATTGGAAGAAAATGGTTCAAATGGCTCTAAACACTATGGGACTTAACATCTGATGTCATCAGTCCCCTAGATGTAAAACTACTTAAACCTAACTAACCTAGGGACATCACACACATCCACGCCCGAGGCAGGATTCGAACCTGCGACCTAGATATTGAACGGATACAGAGAAAGGCAGCTCTGTTACGCTCACGGGAGGGTGTAACAGAGATACTGGAGGAATTAAACTGGAAGACTCTTGAAGACAGACGTAAACTATCCCGAGAAAGTCTATTAACAAAGTTTCAAGAACGAGCTATAAATTATTATTTTTGAAATATACTACATCGTCCTACGTATCTCTCACATAGGGATAGTGAAGATAAGATTAGAATAATTACTGCACGCACAGAGATATTCAATCATTCTTCCGCGTTCCATACGTGAATGGAACAGGAAGAAGCCCTAATAACTGGCACAATGAGACATACCCCCTGCCATGCACCTCACGGTAATTTGTATAGATGTAGATGTAGATACTAGGGGGCCGCTTCGTGAACCATGTAGTGCATGCAGACTAAAATCAAATTAAGTAAAATACAGGAAGCGTAGAACTGGACAAGGGCTTGAACCTTATTTCTTAGAAATGCACGTCCAGTGCCCATATCATTGTACTACATCGCTAGGCCACCAGAGTTTCACGAAATAATTCTACAAAATACATTTGGAATAGATATCAGTAGTGTGGCTAAAACGAGAAAGGAGTAATTAAATCTACAGCAATGAAATCGTATCATAGTGGAGAATGTTACACCTGGATTATGATGTACGTAGGATCTGGTGATGGTCCCTGGTCGTTGTTTTAGTCTATTGACAGATTTAAAAACAATATGAAGTAATGCACACTACAAAGTACCCTAGAAGTTTACAACATCTTCCACATTGTTAGACACGAGATTATGTTCTGCGTAGCATTCGCAAAAATTACGATTTCTTCATATTTAAGTGCTGTGTAACATATTGAAGTTATTTAGAGGATAGCGCTAATTTTTCGATTACAGCATCTTATGTTGAGTAAAATGCTGTATATTTTTAAACCTAGTTGCATACTCTGTGGACGTTTAGGCCACACTTCGTCGGTTGTGTGCCGTCTTGTATCTGGTAACACAAGATGGTCTATCATAGATCACGATGTATTTCCGATTTCTTTAACGTTTTAATAACTTTTCTTGTTTCAAAAATGGAAACTGTATTACTTACCAATAGTTTCTATTCCTAAATGTTTTCAACCTATAACTGGTTTTTGACAACCCTTCTCCTTCATTTGATTTCTCTTAAAGATTACTGGTGTGTAGTGGAGTAGAATATTAAATAAGATATTGGAAAGATTTTTTCAATTGCAACACTTTTATATATCAACAGAATATTCGTTCCTAGGTACATGATGAAACGTTTCTGTCTAGAATTTATAGTGCAAGAGAATCGTCAGGGTTAATACTATTATGAAAATTTTTCCCAGTATTTCACGGAAAAGTAAAATACTGATTGTTATGGAGACGTCCAAAGACGGAAATCTGACCAAAAACACAGATAATTGAAATTAATAATTACTGTCAACAGATTAAGTTACGTATTCACTAATCAGGAGCTTAACGTCTATTAATATCGTGTGGCACGATACATCAAGTCGCTGAAGCGACTGCCGATGTCATTGTTCGAAGGTACTTGACCGATGAACAATATACGTAAGGACTGAAATGAAATGAGAACAAAATCCGATCTCACGATGGTTCTGCTTAACGATATTGAATAAGTAACGAAAAAACATGTTACGTGTTCGGTTCTTCTATCCTCGAAAAATTTGTCACCGATCCTTTGTTTACAATCTCGGAAAAGAAAGATACCAACATCCATACAAAGTTATGATTATTATAATGGGATATTATCACGCTTAATTCTATAGTTATATTCCACTCACACATTTCAAAAAAAGGACTTATATTTGATCTAAAGGCGAAATACATAGAAGCGTGTGCTTACTCTACAACAGCCAGACAAGAAAAAACGCCACAGAATGGCGAGAAGAAGTGACATGCCACATCATTTGTCTTACAGCAGTAGATATACAGAGTTCCTTTGGCCACTTTAAGAAAAGTCTCTGAGCAAACGGTTTTATTATCAGTTTAATTATGAAACTTATTTTTGCGTAGAAAAACAAAAACAAAAGTGCACAATATATCAATACATTAATATGTTTCTATCAATATTTCTCATTTCAGTCTTTTTACGGTCATGAAGTCACATGGGGCAATGTATATATCCATTTCATGGCTAGCATAAATAGCGTTATAATGAACATGTTATGAACGTACATTGTGACAGTTTTTCACACGTGGAAAAAACTTAGTGTCCAGGATATTGTCTGTAACTTAAGAAACATTCATCATATGAATGCTAGCATTTATAAATGGAACAAGAAAATGTATACAACTGGTATTGCAGGGCTCGCTAGAAGCGAAAGTCTAATAAATGTAGGTGCTCTGCCCTAATCTGCACCTGCTGTAATACACTGAGCAGAACATTCATGTGGTGCATGAAATCATGTATTTATGATCTTGTGAGTACTAATCTACGTATTAACACTGATGATAAGAGAAGAACAACAAAATGATTGTAAGAAGTTTGACTCTTCCACTGCTCTCCGAATACGCTAAATACTTCGTAGTGCAAATTATAATACTAACGCAACGGCTGACTCATCACTGTTGGATTATCATTTTCAAAAGTAGTATTTTCAGGCAGTTAAGACACCTATGATGAAAAAATAAGCGACAATATGCAGTTCAGTTCGTCGCAGCTGTGCCATGTGGCCTTGTGATACAACGAGATCCCCAACTACCTCACTCAGATTGCAGACTCTGTTCGGTTCCTTTGTGGAAGAGTCACGGAATCACGAGTACTCCACATCACGCAGTGGCGAGCCTTATAAAAGCTGTGCAGCCCTCGCTCACCTCAGCACTTCCATCACCATGAGGGCGACAGTGGCAGCTCTCCTTCTGTGTCTTGTGGTGAGTAGTGTGGGCTGTAGATTGCGAAAATACAAACAGAAACTCGTGTTTCATATAATTTTACTGGTACAGTTACGTCTACACACTCTCTGGAGACGACTGTATATGTAAAAATAAGCGTTTACTTGTACCTATGTTTATGTTCATAATATTCTATTCCAAAATATAAATGAGAAAACGTGATAATTTACACGCATTTGCGGATGATATAGTAATTCTGATTTTTAATTCCACATAACAAAGATCAGCCGAAAGTGGCAAAACTCAGATGCGAAAGCAGGTCTAAGATTTATATTTCCGAAAAATAAATAGAACTTCTTCAGACCAATAGCAGATTGTCCCTTCACAGTGCGTGAGAGCGCTGTGGTTAAGATACTGGGATTGCACTCGGACGTTGGCGGTCAAACCCCACTTCAGTCATCCAGCTTTCTCTCTGTATTGTTCTCCTGAATCGCTTAAATCAAATGTCATACTGTTTCCTTAGATAAAATTTGGCGGATTCGCTTAAGAAATCCGGGGTTGTGATTCGTCTCTAATGAGTGTGCTATCGACATGTTGTTAGTCGTTAATCTTCTTCCTTTCGTTCCATACGTACCCCGTAACAGATTCTATACAGAATATGCATACTGATGTAACATTTTAAGTTGTGTCAGAATGTTGTTGATACAGCTGTCATACAACTCAGTGAAGTGGATCCACGATAGCTAGGATTGATTAATTTTGCACTTCAAATGGTTCAAATGGCTCTGAGCACTATGGGACTTAACATCTATGGTCATCAGTCCCCTATAACTTAGAACTACTTAAACCTAACTAACCTAGTCATCACGAGGCAGAGAAAATCCCTGACCCCTCCGGGAATCGAACCCGGGAACCCGGGTGTGGGAAACGAGAACGCTACCGCACGACCACGAGCTGCGGACAATTTTGCACTTCACTTTAGATAATAGGTCCTGATTAGTCATCTCGTATATATAAAATTTGCAACTGGTATATTCACTAAATGAGAGTAGAGAAGCTCTCGTGCTCGTTACTTCTCTGCATGATGCACATGGAGGTCCTCTACAAAGATGTCAAAAATAATATGTCATGCGAACAGTGATGCTTGTTTCTCGATCCTCTAAAGTATGAAGCTGCATCCACCATACATCTAAGCTGCCCCTTCTAACGATTCGTAAGTGGCTCCATAAGTGGGTAGACAGTTGCTGAATATAACTATAGTTCTCTGTATACCACCCAGCAAGAAAGTCTAATATGGCCCCAGTGTCTAGCACATACCAGTAACTGCACTGTTTTCGAATAATCTTGCGTTCATAGTGTTACTGCCAACTCATTTAAAAGGGAATTTATCATGTGGTTTATAGCACACCATTGTACTACAGGTGGCAGCATGCCGCTGCCAGGAGACTCCGCCTGGCCCTCCTGGACCAACTGAGGGTCCACAGCCAACTGGTCCTCCTGGCCCACCAACTGGAGGCCCTGATCCGACAGGTCAACCTACTGGAGGTCCTGAACCAACTGGACCACCAGGCACACCAACAGGAGGTCCTGAACCAACTGGGCCACCTGGCCCACCAACTGGAGGTCCTGAACCAACAGGTCAGCCCACTGGAGGTCCTCAACCAACTGGAGAGCCCCAACCAACTGGTGGACCTCAGCCTACAGAAGGCCCACAGCCTACTGGCCCACCAGGGCCACCAGGACCGTCTTCTGGGGGACTTTGGGGTTTCCGAATTCCTGTACACGCATCTGCGAAACATCAAGACATTTCATCCGTGATATTTATGATAAACTCTACCTGATTTTAAAGATGGAAGTGTTCTGGAAATCGCTTTGTAAAATTATTTCTCATTAAATCAGCATTGTAAAATCTCCATAAATGTTTCCGTCATTTGTAAAGTGTAACGAATAACCTACTAACCCAAAAAATAGTAACTCGTTGAACTTGATGTCAAAAAAGCTGTGACAGTTTCATAAGTCATTCTGTTCTTGACTGTGTAACTAGTGACTTCAGTATGTACTCTATGTGATGAAGTGTCCTAATCTTGCGCCACATCAGGCTATGTATACAAGGATATTTTAGTGTAACATTCAAGCGTAAACATTATATCCTGTTTTCTGTACAATGAGTGAAGAAATGAAATTATATGATTTCTCCTGGCGCATGACAGTAGCGCGATCTTAGAGACAATGTTTGGCAGCTAATACCAATGTCAAAACTAAACTGCATAGAACAGTTGTCGTACATGCTCTTGAGATGTATTTCTGTTTCGTATTAGCGACAAAGATTATGACCGTGATCTGCCATCGCATATAAGATAAATGTGTAATTTAACGAGGGATCGCCAAATGTGACTCCATCTCCTCATAATTTCAATGTGTTCGCAGGATCTAGTACGGTCTATTTTGAAATACATTTTTATAGTTCTGAGTTGCGCATACAGATATGGCAGCGTTTCCAGAAGTTTAACAATGACTTCCATTACCAAAGCACCTTATGTTTCTTAATGAAGGACTAAAATCTAGTCCATGGACAATTCTTCAGAATCAATGCTTTTACTTTACCTGCTCACAACGACGAAGTGGCGAAATATATCTAAGTATTCATACAACATAGAATAATATCGTTACACTTATGACCCAAAACATTATGATCAGCTGCTTAATAGCTTGTTTCTCCGTCATTGGAACAAAATACGCTCCTGACTCTGCGTATTAGGAATTCGACAGTTTGATGGTATGTGGCACAAGTCTACGCACAAGTCATATAATTCGCGTAAATAACGAGCTGCTGATTTGCATGCGGGGTGGTGGCGCCCGATAGTGATCTAAATGGGTTCCATAGGATTTACATCATGCCAATTTGGCAGTCGAGATGTCAGTGTGAGTTCGCTATAATGCTCGTCAAACCACTGTATGACGGTTCTGGCTCCGAGACATGGACTATTTTACTGTTGAATGTTGGCATCGCGGTTGGGGAAGACGTGAAGGATGGAGGGATGCAGGTGGTTCGCAGCTGTCAGCGTGTCTTCGATTACTAACGAAGGAGAACGTCTCCTGTAGCATAATACTGCTTCCATCAGGCTAGGTCCGTGATGTGATGGACGAGCCGCCGTTAACTTCGGTGACGGCGTTTGTGGAGAGGACAATCGACCTAGTGTAGCAAAAAGTGTTCACCCAAAGAGCCGACTCATTCCCACCGACCGACGGCCTAAACCCGATGGTCCAGTGTTCACTGCAATCGTTACTGACGACGTAGCTGAGTCAACATGTGAACACGGAGAGGTGGTCTGTTGCGGAGCTCCATGCGCAGCAATGTACCATGAACGGTGTGCGCCGAAACATTTGTGTGTGCAGCAGTTTTGGGATCTTTTGACACAGATGGGACAGATCACCTGCTATCCTACGTTACAAAGCGGAGAAGTCTCCAAACCCCACATTCTGTAAAGAGTCGTACACGTCCAACCATTTAGCTCCTAGTGGCAGTTTCACTGTCCTTCTATCTCTTTCCGTAGACCCTTACGACAGTATCACTTGAACATCCGACCAGCTATACCGTTTTCGGGATACTCGTCCACAGTCTCCACATAGTAATTATCTGTCCTTTGTCAAAGACGCTTATCTCAATGGATTTCCAATTTGCAGGCCATATCTTCGCTAGGGTGATGCCACATACCTGTCTGCTCCGCTTATGTACTTCTGTTAACTCCTCACATGCCCGAAACGCCATCAGGGGCATCCAATGTCGCGATGGTTAGTGGTTATAACGTTTTAGCTTATCACTGTATATGGGATATACAGTTCAATTACACAATAATGATACAACCATTATTACAAGTACGTAGAACTACGTTCTAACCATAATTGACACGACAGTCACTAGACATGTAATCCCTACCCAGTAGAACCCACTTTCCCAACCGTATTTGTTACATGCAAAGTGAGATTATCAAAACCAGAGAAATTTTTGTGAAAGGAATGTGTAAAAACAGAGGGTGTTCATGAGTGATTAGTGGCAGTGGGCGGAGAGTGCGCATCTTCATGAAATATGCTCTTGCAAGATGACAAAGCTCGTCCCCATACGAGTTGGGAAACCACAGCTATCATCGCTGAAATGGGCTACTAGGTGCTGCCAAATCCACCGTATTCACTTGACTTCGTCATTTTAACTTCTGAAACCCCTCTTCGAGCCGGCCGTTGTGGCCGAGCGGTTCTAGGCGCTTCAGTCCGGAAATTCGCTGCTGCTACGGTCGCAGGTTCGAATCCTGCCTCGGGCATGTATGCGTGTGATGCCCTTAAATTAGTTAGGTTTAAGCAGTTCTAAGTCTAGGGGACTGATGACCTCAGATGTTCAGCCCCATAGAGCTCAAGCAATTTGAAACATTTTGAATCCCTTCTCGAACCACCTTTCCGAAGTTCGTGAAAGGCCAAAAAATGATATCCGCGTAGAGGTTTCTTCATAGGCCCGAATATGTGATAATCGTATGGGGTCAAGTGAGTGGAGTGCCTGGAAGCCCACTTCAACGATGGAAGGTATGAGAACGCGTGTGGAGACGAACATTGCCATATTGGTAGCTCACTTTTCGTGATGATAGATACTCTCCACATAACGGCACCAATTGCTTGCGAATATCAGTGGTGTTTATACTGTCCTTCCACAGAAACCACGTCATCCAGGGCTGTCCTTGAAGAACACACTCCTGGCCGTCGACACACGTGAGGACAGCAGTTGGAAAATTGACCTGTACTGTGCAGGGATTACTCTTCTAGTGATTGTCCTGCCACCTACTGTCAGGCCGGAGTACTGCACACTTAATACTATAATGGTAAGTCAAAAGGCGTACCATGACTGATAGGAAAAAATAAAGTGTAAATCAATAAGGAACGTTTCCAGAATGAGATTTTCACTCTGCAGCGGAGTGTGCGCTGATATGAAAATCCCTGGTGGATTAAATCTGTGTGCCGGACCGACATTCAAACTCGGGACCTTTGCCTTTAGCGGGCAAGTGCGCTACCAATTGAGGTATCCAAGCACGATTCACAACCCCTCCCCAGAGCTTTCGATCCGAAAGTACCTCGTCTCCTATCTTCCAAACTTCACAGAAGCTCTTCTGCGAAACTTGCAAAACTAGTACTCCTGGAAGAAAGGATATTCCAGAGACATGGCTTAGCCACAGCCTGAGGGTCGAATGTTCAAGTGCTACTGTCGTGAGGGTCTAGGGAAAGAGGTAGAAGAACAGTTGGACGTCCACGACTGTTCACAGAATGTGGGGTTCGGAGGATTGTCTGCTCAGTAAACTACGATAGATGGTGACCTGTGGCATCTCTGCCGAAAGAGCACAATACTGCTGCACACACAAGTGTTTTAGAGCATACCGTTCGTAGTACATTGTCGAGCATGGAACTCTGTAGCGAAACACCCCTAAGTGTTCACATAGTGGCTCAACGACTTAGTCAATAACGATTGCAGTGGACACGGGACCATCGGTTTCGACCGTATTTCAATGGAAATGTGTCGGCTCCCTGGGTGAATCACATTTTTGCTTCACTTGGTCGATGGTCGTGTCCACAAATGCCGTCATCGAGATGAACGGTGGCTCGAAACGTGCATCGCATCAGGGACACAGCCCACAGCCGAGTGGGAACAGTATGATGCTACAGGAGACATTCCCCTGTGCTTCCATGGAACCTGTGTTAGTAATCGAAGACACACTGACAGCTGCAAACCGCCTGCATCCCTTGATCGTTCACGTCTTCCCTAACGGCGATATAATCATTCAGCAGTAAAATACTCCGTGTATGGGAGCCAGAACCTTCATACAGTGGTTTAACGAGCATTATAGTGAACTCACACTGTCATCTCGACGACTAAATTCGCCTGATGTAAATCCTACTTCGCCACTTTGTCGTTGTGTGTAGTTATGGTAAAAGCACTGATTTTGTAGAATTATCCGTGGACTAGATTTTACTACTTCATTAAGTAAAGTGAGGTACGGTTCTTCGATTATTTGAAGTCGTTGTTAAACTTGTGGAAACCCTGCAATATCTGTATGCGTAACTCAGAACTATAAAGATGTATTTCAAAATAGACCGTACTAGGTCCCGCGAACACATTGAAATTGTGAGGAGATGGAGTCACATTTGGCGATCCGTCGTGAGAGGTTTAATTACACATTTAGCATATATGCGATGGCAGATCACTGTCATAATCTTTGTCGCTAAGACGAAACAGAAATACATCTCAAGAGCATGTACGACCACTGTTCGATTCAGTTTGGTTTAGACATTGGTGCTAGATGCCAAATTTTGTCTCTAAGATCGCGTTACTGTCATACGCCAGCAGAAATCATGTAATTTCATTTGTTCACTCATTGTACCAGAAAATAGGTCTATAATGTTTACACTTGAATGTCACACTAAATATCCTTGGATACATAGCCTGACGTGGCGCAAGATTAGGACACTTCATCATGTAGAGTACACACTGAAGTCACTATTTACACAGCCAAGAACTGGATGACTTATGAAACTGTCACAGCTTTTTTGACATCAAGTTCAACGAGTTACTATTTTTTGGGTGAGTGGGTTATTCGTTACACTTTAAAAATGATGGAAACATTTATGGAGATTTTACAATGCTGATTTAATGAGAAATAATTTTACAAAGCGATTTCCAGAACACTTCCATCTGTAAAATCAGGTAGAGTTAAAAGTAAGTATCATGGCTGAAATGTCTTGATGTTTCGCAGATGCGTGTGTAGGAATTCAGAAACCCCAAAGTGCCCCAGAAGGTGGTCCTGGTGGCCCTGGTGGTTCAGTAGGCTGTGGGCCTTCTGTAGGCTGAGGTCCACCAGTTGGTTGGGGTACTCCAGTTGGTTCAGGACCTCCAGTGGGTTGACCTGTTGGTTCAGGTCCTCCAGTTGGTGGGCCAGGTGGCCCAGTTGGTTCAGGACCTGCTGTTGGTGTGCCTGGTGGTCCAGTTGGTTCAGGACCTCCAGTAGGTTGACCTGTCGGATCAGGGCCTCCAGTTGGTGGGCCAGGTGGTCCGGTTGGCTGTGGACCCTCAGTTGGTCCAGGAGGGCCTGGTGGAGTCTCTTGGCAGCGGCATGCTGACACCTGTAGTACAATGGTGTTCCATAAACTACATGATAAATTCTCTTATAAACGAGTTGGCAGCAACGTTATGAACGCAAGATTATTCGAAAACAGTGCAGTTTCTAGTATGTGCTGGACACTGGAGCCATACTATGCTTTCTTGCTAGGTGGTATACGGAGAACTGTTGTTTTATTCAACAACTGTGTAGAAGAGGCACAACTGTGTACCCACTTACGGAGCCACTTAGGAGTCGTTATAAAGGCCAGCTTAGACGTAAGGTGGATGGGACTTCAGAGGATCGAGAAGTGGAATGAGGTATTGCTTTTGACATCTTTGTAGAGGACCTTCATGGACATCATGCAGAGAAGTAACGAGTATGAGAACTTCTCTAATCTCATTTTGTTTACGTATCAGCTGCAAACTTTTTAAAAACGTGATGACAGATAAAGACCTATTACATAAAGTTAAGTACGAAATTAACCAGTTAAAGCTATACAGGACATTCGCCTCAATGAGAGGTATGGGAGCTGGTCATAAATGTTTGCTGAAACAACTGTCAACAACACTCTGACACACTTACCGTACAATGTTACATCAATATGCTTATTCTGTATAGAATCTGATACGGCGTACATACGGAACGAAAGGAAGAAGACATGAAGATTAACGACTAACAACTTGTCGATAGCACGCTCATTAGAGACGAATCACAACCCCCGATTTCTTCAGCGAATCCGCCGAATTTTATCTACGGAAACAGCTCGACATTTGATTTAAGCGATTCAGGAGAACAATACAGAGAGAAAGCTGGATGACTGGATGGGGATTTGATCGCCTACGTCCCGAGTGCAATCTCAATATCTCAACCACTGCTCTCGCTGTACAACGTGCATCTGGTTTGAAGAAGTTCTATTTATTTTTCGAAAATATAAACCTTAGACCTTCTTCCCCCTCTGAGTTCAGCCACTTTCGTCTTATCTGTGTTGTGTACAACTAAGATCAAAGTTACTATATCATCCACAAATGCGTGCAAGTTATCACGTTTTCTCATTTATATTTTGGAATAGAATATTATGAACATAAACATCGGTACAAGTAAACGCTAAGTTTTTTCATATACAGTCGTCTCCAGAGAGGGTGTAGACGTGACTGTACCAGTAAAATTATATGAAACACGAGTTTGTGTTTGTATTTTCGCAATCTACAGCCCACACTACTCACCACAAGACACAGGAGAAGAGCTGCCACTGTCGCCCTCATGGTGATGGAAGTGCTGAGGTTAGTCCGTGCTGCAGAGTTTTTATAAGGCTCACCAACACCTGGCGTGGAGCACTCGTGATTCCGTGACTCTTCAACAAAGGAACTGAACAGAGTCTGCAATCTGAGTGAGGTAGTGGGGGATGTGGTTGTATCACAAGGCCACACGGCACAGCTGCGACGAACTGGACAGCGTATTGTCGCTTATTTTTTCATCATAGGTGTCTTAACTGCCTGAAAATACTATTTTTGAAAATGAGAATCCAACAGTGACGAGTCAGCCGTTGCGTTAGTATTATAATTTGCACTAGGAAGTACTTTGCGTATTTAGAGAGCAGCGGAAGAGTCAGACATAGCAGCACTCCGTATAATCGTTTTGTTGTTCTTCACTTAGCACTATTATCTGCTTTTGACAGTGTTCATACGTAGATTAGTACTCACAAAATCATAAATACATGCTTTGATGCACGACATGAATGTGCTGCTCTGTGTGGTAGAATAGGGCAGTGTGTTGCTCATTGGAACACATATAGATACTCGCTTCAATACAAGTTTCTCGTCCTATTCTGAAATTTTAGTATTCACTGGATGTGATTTCCTGTACGGTTTTTCAGAATTTGAAAAGATATCCCAAGGTACAGCCATAACATAGTCATTATAACGTCATACATATATAGATTGCCGCTATGAGATTTCATAATTGTGAAAAGACTGAAATGAAAGAGAGCAGTAGAAACATATTAATACTCTGATATATTGTGAATTTCGGTTTTGTTTTTCTACGTCAAAATACATATTGTAATCAAATCATTTAGTCAGAGACTTTTATGCTAAAGGGCCTAACGGAATCGAACTCTATATCTTTTGCTATTAAAGAAACTATATGGTATCTCATTTCTTCTCGCCACTCTCTGGTGTATTTTCTTGCCTGGTTGTTGCAGAGTATGCGAACGTTTCTGTGTACCTTGTCTTTAGATAAAGTGTATGTGGAAGTGTAATTTAGTTGTAGTATCAAACCTGATAATGTCCTATCATAATAATTACAACTTTGTGTGAATGTTTGTATCTTTCTTTTCAGAGACCGTAAATAAAAAATTGGTGACGAATTTTTCGAGGATAGGACGGCTAGCACGTTACGCGCTCTTTCGTTACTTATTCAATGTTGCCAAGCAGAACCAAAACAAGATCGAGTTGTCGATCATTTCTTTTCACTCCTTACGTCTATTTTTTACGTAAGAATAATGTTAGGTTTGTTCGGTGAATTACCTTCGAAAAGTGACGCCGGAGACGCTATAGTGGCTTGATGTACCGTGCCTCACGATGTTAATAGACGTTAAACTCATCACTGCGGAATATGTAATTTATGTCCGTTGATATTAACGATGAAATTAATTTATCTGTGTTTTTTGCTCAGGTCTGCCGTCTTTGAACCTTCCTCTCGCCCGTCAAGGAACTGCATAACAAGAGTATTTGCCGCGCGGTGTGGTCGCGCGGTTTGAGGCGCCATGTCACGGACTGCGCGGCCCCTCCCGCCGGAGGTTCCCGTCCTCCTTCGGGCATGGGTGTGTGTGTTGTTCTTAGCATAAGTTAGTGTAAATAGGGAACAATGACCTAAGTAGTTTGGTCCCTTAGGAATTCACACACATTCCAACGATCAGTATCTTATTTTCCGTGACATAAATTCTACATGCAAACGTTTCATCATGTACCTGGGAACAAATATTCTGTTCAAATTTAAAAGTTTTGCAGTCTAGAAAATCTTGTCAGTATATTATTTAATATCCTACGTGTTACATTATTACTATACTACACACCAATAATCAGTAAGATCAATTAAATTGAGAAGAAGAATTATCATAAATCAGTAATATGTTGAAAACATTTAGAAATAGAAGCTATTGGTAAGTAATACAGTTCCCATTTTTTAAAACAGGGAAAATGACTAGATGGTTAAAGAAACCCAATGCATTACGCAATATATTCTGTTCGTGTTTCCAGGTACCAGACGGCTCACCACCGACGAAGTACGGCTCCACACGTCATGTAATTAGGATTAAAAATATACATTCTACCCACCATAAGACAACGCAACTGAAAAGTAACAATATCCTCTGAATATCTTTAATATATTACACAGTACTAAAATATGATGAAATCGTAACTTTTGCTAATGCTGCACAGAACACAAAGTCACGTCTCACAACAACGTAGAAGATGTTGGAAACTGCTGGGGCGGTTCCTGTTGCGCATTCCTTCATATTATTTGTAAATCAGTCATTTGAATGAAACAGGGACCAGGAACCATCATGTGATTCCAGTTACGTTACAATCCAGGTGCAACATTCTCTCCTATGATTCGATTTCTTTGCTGTAAATTTAATTACTCCCTTCTTGTTTAGCCACACTACTGATATACATTCCAAAAGTATTTCCTGAAACTCGGATGCCAACCGTTGTGGCACAATGATACAGGCAATGCACGTGCAATTCCGAAAAGGGTGGTTCAAATTCCTGTGCAATGAAATAATTCTACGCTTCCTGTATTTTACCTAATTTGATTTTGGTTTCCACGCACTACATGTTTCAGTGCGTCGTAGTATGTGTTAGAGAATCATACAAATTTTCCTGTCTGCAGTCTATTCTTGTGGAACCATACAGTACCTGGTATAAAAACGTTTTAATCATGATGTAATTGTTGCTGTAGTAGCACGTAGTACTGAGACAACAACTCAAAGGCTATATTTCTTCTAATAATTTCCATTCACGTCTATTCTGCATATAATATCAACTTTTCATGTGAATGCAGTTAGTTTTACTGCTAATGTGAAAATTATCAAATTGTATTTTCTAGGAATTCTATTTAAGTAGTATACACTGACCTGTCTTTCTCCTTCTCAGGTATTGTTTTGACCTTTGCAACGCTTCGGAGCAACTAGTTCACAAACTCTTAAATGATAAAATCGGTATGACTGGTAAAAAGTAGAGGTCACACTGTATAACATTGAGTTCGCGATCACTGTTGTTACAGAACCAATTTTTACCATGTACGTTATCTGCACATGTTCTAGCCGTCCTTACGCTGGATTCACACCTTAGAGAAACATTTCAACTCGATGTGAATTTAGTAGATAGCTTCGGTAAACTTTGGTTATTCTTATATCTTCATTCCTACCAACCGAAATTCGTATTGTTTTTCTCTACACATTAAAGACTTATTGCTGTGCGATATACGTATTACACATCTGCAACAACAATGAGTTATCAACTTCACATGCATACTTCAATATTGGTACATGTAATTCTATTACACTTCGTAGCAGTATAATGTCAAATTTCACATTTTCTGTATCAGAGTTTCATTTCTCATAAACTTTATCAAATTAAACTCTTAGTAGAGAATAATCTAAGTCTTTGATGAATTGCAGGTATAAGAATGCGATATTGTCCTCATGAGGTCGTTCCCTTATGGTGCGTAGGAGAAAGCTATGCAGAAGTCGATGGTGGGTTGTAAATGAAATACCTTTTTCGAAACAAGAGGGGATAAAGTTGGGCAGAGGGCCTTTCAATTATGGTGAAAGCTAATCGTCATGGTTAAGGTATTCCTCTGGGTTTTCATGTTGGTTTGCCATATCTGCACGGAAAATTTACCAATAGCAGTTTAGCTACACGGGATCCTGAAAATTAAGTGATAAAGAATTACCTGCAGACGTGATATACTGATACACGAAGCAGAGAGTAGAACATGCGTGGATTTTACAGAGTGGGAGCGCAAATCAGTTTGGATAAGAGGACTAAAGGATGCCGTATGAATCAAATCGCTTCACAGGAAATTCACTGTAAGATTAGTGGCATTACTGATGGTGAAAAACCGACAATTTTTTATGAAGGCGGTTATCAGAGACGTTCAAGCTGCAGCATGAGTTTCTCTGACAAGATATGGTTGCGAACGTGTCGGAAATTTACAGCTAGTGTGCCTAGAATACTAGCATGAAGTACAGATGCGATGGAATGTGAACAATGATGCAACACAGACATAGGACGAGTTTTATGCAGAGCAGTAACTGGGCGCGGAAGCCTTTCGGGAAAATAATTTCTAGGCTCTCACGTAATATACCAATGTGAAACCGGAGTGTTTTGACGTAATGTCAACAGTACCGCCCAGTGACTTACTTGTTTAGCACATGGGCCGAGCTGGCCTCCATTGCCTGACTACGGCTGAAATAAAACCTTAAAAATTTACAGTTTGCACACGAAACTTTTGCGGGCTGCAGCAAAAGATACAGCAGAACAGTCATCAAACTTATAGAAAGAGTTATACAAAATTGTCCTCCGTATAATGTGTAGCTCATGGACAGGCTACTTCAATGATGCATGCCAAATAACTAACGTTTGAATTTGTTTGGTAGAGTTATGCAAGACTGCAACGGATGGGGATGCGACGAAATTCGTACTAGGGACGTGGCTGCCTGATGGTAAGTAGAGAAACTCGGGGCGAAACAGAATGCTTAATGTTTAACAATTTATATAAAATAAGGCAACCAAGAAATCACTTGTTAATGTTGTAGAAACTGGCCTTGTGGTATATTCTAACGTATCTCATTTGAAAATTACTTAAACCGCTATTTTTTGAATTACTTACGTTTTTCAAGGAAGTGCTTGCATATTTCCCACAGTACAGAATAGGGTTAGGTAATTTTTGTGAAATAATTCCGTAAACGTTGAAATATTACGAATATTATCGTAAAACTAAGACGTAAGGTTGTTTAACGAACAGTTTACACTGTGGAAAAGGAATCTTGAATAAAATCGTTGTTGTTGTTGTTGTGGTCTTCAGTCCTGAGACTGGTTTGATGCAGCTCTCCATGCCACTCCATCTTGTGCAAGCTTCTTCATCTCCCAGTACCTACTGCAGCATACATCCTTCTGAACCTGCTTAGTGTATTCATCTCTTGGTCTCCCTCTACGATTTTTACCCTCCACGCTGCCCTACAATGCTAAATTTGTAATCCCTCGATGCCTCAGAACATGTCCTACCAACCGGTCCCTTCTCCTACTCACGTTGTGCCACAAACTTCTCTTCTCCCCAATTCTACTCAATACCTCCTCATTAGTTATGTGGTCTAGCCATCTAATCTTCAGCATTCTTCTGTAGCACCACATTTCGAAAGCTTCTATTCTCTTCTTGTCTAAACTATTTATCGTCCATGTTTCACTTCCATACATGGCTACACTCCATACAAATATTTTCAGAAACGACTTCTTGACACGTGAATCTATACCCGATGTTAACAAATTTCTCTTCTTCAGAAACGCTTTCCTTGCCATTGCCAGTCTACATTTTATATCCTCTCTACTTCGACCATCATCAGTTATTTTGCTCCCCAAATAGCAAAACTCCTTTACTACTTTAAGTGTCTCATTTCCTAATCTAATTCCCTCAGCATCACCCGACTTAATTCGACTACATTCCACTATCCTCGTTTTGCTTTTGTTGGTGTTCATCTTATACCCTCCTTTCAAGACACTGTCCATTCCGTTCAATTGCTCTTCCAAGTCCTTTGCTGTCTCTGACAGAATTACAATGTCATAGGCGAACCTCAAATTATTTATTTCTTCTCCATGGATTTTAATACCTACTCCGAACTATTTTTGTTTCATTTACTGCTTGCTCAATACACAGATTGAATAACATTGGGGAGAGGCTACAACCCTGTCTCACTCCCTTCCCAACCACTGCTTCCTTTTCATGTCCCTCGACTCTTATAACTGCCATCTGGTTTCTGTACAAATTGTAAATAGCCTTTCGCTCCCTGTATTTTACCCCTGCCACCTTCAGAATTTGGAAGAGAGTATTCCAGTCAACATTGTCAAAAGCTTTCTCTAAGTCTACAAATGCTAGAAACGTAGGTTTGCCTTCCCCTAATCTTCCTTCTACGATAAGCCGTAGGGTCAGTATTGCCTCACGTGTTCCAATATTCCTACGGTATCCAAACTGATCTTCCCCGAGGTCGGCTTCTACCAGTTTTTCCATTCGTCTGTAAAGAATTCGCGTTAGTATTTTGTAGCTGTGACTTATTAAACTGATAGTTCGGTAATTTTCACATCTGTTAACACCTGCTTTCTTTGGGATTAGAATTATTATATTCTTCTTGAAGTCTGAGGGAATTTCGCCTGTCTCATACATCTTGCTCACCAGATGGTATAGTTTTGTCAGGACTGGCTCTCGCAAGACTGTCAGTAGTTCTAATGGAATGTTGTCTACTCCCAGGTCCTTGTTTCGACTCAGGTCTTTCAGTGCTCTGTCAAACGCTTCACGCAGTATCGTATCTCCCATTCCATCTTCATATACATCCTCTTCCATTTCCATAATATTGTCCTCAAGAACATCCCCCCTGTGTAGACCCTCTATATACTCCTTCCACCTTTCTGCTTTCCCTTCTTTGCTTAGAACTGGGTTTCCATCTGAGCTCTTGATATTCATGCAAGTGCTTCTCTTGTCTCCAAAGGTCTCTTTAATTTTCCTGTAGGCAGTATCTATGTTACCCCTCGTGAGATAAGCCTCTACATACTTACATTTGTCCTCTAGCCATCCCTGCTTAAGCATTTTGAACTTCCTGTCGATCTCATTTTTGAGACGTTTGTATTCCTTTTTGCCTGCTTCATTTACTGCATTTTTGTATTTTCTCCTTTCATCGATTGAATTCAGTATCTCTTCTAGACCCAAGGATTTCTACTAGCCCTCGTCTTTTTACCTACTTGATCCTCTGAGGTCTTCACTATTTCATTCCTCAAAGCTACCCATTCTTCTTCTACTGTATTTCTTTCCCCCACTCCCGTCAATTGTTCCCTTATGCTCTGAAACTCTGTACAACCTCTGGTTCTTACAGTTTATCCAGGTCCCATCTCTTTAAATTCCCACCTTTTTGCAGTTTCTTCAGTTTTAATCTACCTTTCATAACCAATAGATTGTGGTCAGAGTCCACTTATGCCCCTGAAAAGGTCTTTCAGTTTAAAACCTGGTTCCTAAATCTCTGTCTTACCATTATATAATATATATGAAACCTTCTACCATCTCCAGGGTTCTTCCATGTATACAAGCCGGCCGCAGTGGCCGAGCGGTTCTAGGCGCTACAGTCTGGAACCGCGCAACCACTACGGTCGCAGGTTCGAATCCTGCCTCGGGCATGGATGTGTGTGATGTCCTTAGGTTAGTTATGTTTAAGTAGTTCTAAGTTCTAGAGGACTGATGACCTCAGAAGTTAAGTCCTATAGTGCTCAGAGCCATGTATACAACCTTCTTTCATGAGTCTTGAACCACGTGTTAGCTATGATTAAGTTATGCTCTGTTCAAAATTCTACCAGGCGGCTTCCTCTTTCATTTCTTAGTCCCAATCCATATTCATCTACTACGTTTCCTTCTCTTCCTTTTCCTACTGTCGAATTCCAGTCACCCATGACTATTAAATTTTCGTCTCCCTTCACTACCTGAATAATTTCTTTTACCTCAACATACATTTCATCAATTTCTTCATCATCTGCAGAGCTAGTTGGCATATAAACCTGTACTACTGTAGTAGGCGTGGGCTTCGTGTCTATCTTGGCCACAATAATGCGTTCACTATGCTGTTTGTAGTAACTTACCCGCACTCCTTTTTTCCTATTCATTATTAAAGCTACTCCTGCATTACCCCTATTTGATTTTGTATTTATAACCCTGTATTCACCTGAACAAAGTCTTGTTCCTCCTGCCACCGAACTTCACTAATTCCCACTATATCTAACTTTAACCTGTCCATTTCCCTTTTTAAATTTTCTAACCTACCTGCCCGATTAAGGGATCTGACATTTCACGCTCCTTTCCGTAGAACGCCAGTTTTCTTTCTCCTGATAACGACGTCCTACTGAGTAGACCCCGCCCGGAGATCCGAATGGGGGACTATTTTACCTCCGGAATATTTTACACAAGAGGACGCCATCAGTAAAGCTGCATGCCTTCGGGGAAAATTACGGCTGTAGTTTCCTCTTGATTTCAGCCGTTCGCAGTACCACAACAGCAAAGCCGTTTTGGTTAGTGTTACAAGGCGAGATCAAGTGGTTCAAATGGCTCTGAGCACTATGGGACTCAACATCTGAGGTCATCAGTCCCCTAGAACTTAGAACTACTTAAACCTAACCAACCTAAGGACATCACACACATCCATGCCCGAGGCAGGATTCGAACCTGCGACCGTAGCAGTCACGCGGTTCCGGACTGAAGTGCCTAGAACCGCACAGCCACCGCGGCCGGCAAGGCGAGATCAGTCAATCATCCAGACTGTTGCCCCTGCAACTACTGAATAGGCTGCTGCCCCTCTTCAGGAACCACACG
The DNA here is from genome assembly GCF_021461385.2 of Schistocerca piceifrons. NCBI lineage: Eukaryota > Metazoa > Arthropoda > Insecta > Orthoptera > Acrididae > Schistocerca > Schistocerca piceifrons. The sequence goes on along the minus strand of NC_060139.1, from coordinate 969,428,632 downwards.
TTTGTCTGGCCTCTCAACAGGTACCCCTCCATTGTGGTTGCACCTACGGTACGGCTATCTGTATCGTTGAGGCACGCAAGCCTCCCCACCAACTGCAAGGTTTATTGTTCAAGGGGGGGGGGGGGGGAGGGGAATAGTTGTTAAGAATATGGAAATTATTAAGGATGTTTAAAATGACATTAAAATATTTCCAAAATCGTTGTTAAGAATAAGGAAATATTTTAATGTCATTTAAAACATCCTTAATGCTTACTAACCATCAAAATTAGTCTTTCTAACAGTATTCACAAATTCCAATTCGTTCTTGATTTTCAATGTCTATGCCAGCACACAAATTAAGTGTCCACTTGAAACATTTCAGGCATGCGGCCTAGCCCTAATTATAAAAGGAGCAAAGTCCCCACAATAGACATCTAAAATTCCTGTCTCTCTGATTCACTCTGCTCCATCATCTTCTTTCTTTTATTCTTGTTAATACCTTCCATCTCCTCTCTTTTGTCCTTTTTAATTTTGCGTACAGCCATATTTTTAGCTTTAATTTTCTGAAATAGTTTTATTGGAGCCGACTTCTTTGTCCTGGCAAATATGACCTCTTTACACCTTCTTTCTTTTTCTGCCGTACTCGCAACAGCGTCCTGTAGTTCGTTCTTAACATCGAGAATCTGTTAATACGATAGTTGTTGCAATGAGCACATTTTTTAAGTACCCATATGAATTTTTAACTCTGTAGTCAGGGTTATTATTAACTTTATTAACATATCTTTTCAAGGTTGATTTGCTTGTGTTAAACTCATTAGATGCCTTTAACAATCAAACGGCTGAATCTGTGATTTACACCAATTTAACATCCCATTGATACCCACTAGTTTTTCTAACGTAAGTTCCCACCATCCGAATAGCAAGAGGAAAAAGGAATATGTAGTTTGAAAACTACGTGCATGTAAAAGTGACGGGATAAAACAGGACACTATCCCATTCCGAATGTACCGATTTGCGCCAAGAGCACCTTTCAGCTTATCAACTTTTACAGGGTGTAATAACTGAAGGATTTAAACGTATTATATAACTACTGTACAGCGAACGGCATGTACTTTAAGATTACATGTTATGTAAGGGTCTATAGTTGGGAGTTAACAGATTAACTTGCATTGAAATTCGCCAATGGTTATAAAAGCGCCACTGTCAACGTGAAGGACAGTCGATCACTTACAAGTCATACTCCAAACTAGAGATGGGCAAAATGAAACACGTAACTGTTTCGAAAGAAATGAAACAGTACACTGTATTGTTTCGATACCCTGTTTCGAAACGTGAAACAGTTTGTGTTTTGTAATCGAATAGACCTACACATTTATCATCTTGAATGTCTACTGTATAAGTATGTCCATATAAACATAAATAAGGCGCGAGAGCGCTAATCATATCGCAGAAATTATAAAACTTACACTTGGTGTCTTGGCAGTTTCGTATTTCATGCAGCAAATGCACTGCTTTCGTGTCGTGTGATTTTCATACTTTTCAGTTGGCTGAGGTCAGAGTTTGTTTGTTTGACATAATACATTTTGCCAGACTCGTTTCCCTGTATTCTAGCTCCTAATTTTGATAGGTTTTATGAGTGAAAATCCGTATGTGTTCTTGAAAAGGCATATCATGAGATGTAATTTATTGAGATGGCATTCTGTGAAGCGAGGCACTGAATTAACATCTATGAGTGTCACACAGAGCAGGCCTGCAAAGTGACTGATGCACGCAGATCAAAAAATTACCATAACAGACTGGAGCATATAAAGCAATGGTCAAGTATGACAGTTTTCCATCATTATCAAGTCAGCTGAATACAGCTCTTAATATGTACTCTTGATAGAACCGGAAAACATGTTAAAATATTTCAAGGAAACTGAAATGCAGAGATCGGTATGTTTCCTTGAAGTATAAAATCCAGACTAAAATTTAAAACAATTAAAACAGTGCAATGCCCTTTTGATACCTACATCTTGGCAAATCTGGCTCTACACCACTTACAATCCTTGCTAAAGAAGTTTGATGTACAGTCATATGGAGATCAGTCAAGTACTCACAGCAAGCAGATATATTTTCATTTTATTGTAAACTTCCGCAGGAAATAAGAGATGAAGTTAAGTTGCTGTTGGAATGCGATTTTTATCACAATATCCGAAAGACAAAAACAAAAGTATCAAACTACCATTGTTGAACTGCCTGAGAATTTTTTATGATACACAAGTATTAAGACGCCTATATTGTGTAATAACCAAACATAGCACATTTACAAAAATAAACACACAAACATATACATACATAAATCAGATAATTATTCTCAAACACATAAATAAACGTACTGGTGAACAAAAACGTGTCTTCTGTGTGCGACAAATTTGAGAAATATGTTCTTGTAAGGTAGCTACGTGTAAGATTTAGGGGACTAAACAAAATACAGTCGGATACAAATTCAGCGCACATTGTCCAGAGAAGAACAAAATCAACTGAAATTCTACTGTTTCATTTTTGAGTAGATCTACTGTACCTATTCTAAGTTGTAGTTTAGAAATATCATTTTTGATACTTTTTCGCTGGAAGGACGGGATCGTCTGTCTGTTATTGTTTGCTCCTGGTTTGAAAATATGCACTCACATAGAACAGAGGTGGCCACAATACAAAGACGTCGTTTCATTATTTCCCACAGCGGAGGAAACAACGCATGGTTTTCTTTCCACCACAGCAATGGATATTGTGATCTGCCATCTTCGGGTCAAAATCTTGCCAAATGTTGCCAGTGCTAGAGTTGAATGTCCTCACCTCAAATGGTTTGGCTGGTGGTGGACTGTCTGTAGAACACCTTGCGGGTTTCTGCCGTATTAAACAACACTTGTTAATTATGGCATCTTTTGTTTCTTTTAATCGATGCCCAGTTTTTGGAAATCCATGCTCTGTGAAGCGAGGATCCAGTAATGTTGCTCCGCAAGCAATTGCTTTATCTGCAAACTTTTGAACGAGGCGGATACAGATCCCATCATCAAGTTCAGCAATTACTGTATTAAAGGCTTCATTGCTGTAACCCGAGTTTTTCAGTCTCAGACATTGACTTTGTAAACCTTTGCTTAATAAGACAACTTTTGACAAGGTTACAGTTCTTTTGCTGTTAATCTCTGTTGTGACTTGCTCGAAAGGAGATTGTTTTTCACAAAATTTTTCAATAACTGTAATCAGTCCTCATTGGACAGTTTTGTCAGTGAATCCAAACTAAGGATGGCGAGGGTGCGAAGGCTATTTGATTTTCAAAAGTCTGTCAACAATTTCATAAATGGGCAGTCTTGTTTCGGCGTTGAAATACGGAAGCCCATTTGCTTCTGAATATTGTGTAATTTCTCAAATGCTTGAGGACTTCTTTTGAAAAATTCCACTACTGACATAATTTTTGTCCTTGTCTGTGTAATTGATTCAAGGCTTACTTGCACAATTAAATTCAGTGTATGTGCAAAACAAGTTATAGGCCACTATTCGCATCATCACTGCCTTCACCATATTAGGTGTATTATGTGTAGTGCAAGCTATAATTTCATTGGTAACACCGCAAGCTGAAGTCACATTTGGTAATTCACTGGAAATGTTTTCAGCTGTATGCTTGTTATGCAATTTAAAGCTAGATAACAAATATGACTTCAGATTGCAGTTTTCACCAATGAAGTGAGCAGTCACTGCAATATAATTCTCATTTTTCACAGATGCCCATCAAGCAATCGTAATGCAGATAGAGGATTCAGCTTGCACAGCAGATCATACTCACATTAGTGTGTTGTCGAACACTTGAGAGAGTAAGCTTTTGGAGACGGTTTTCCTACTGGCAGGTACACAGTTTTCATTTAATAAATAAGACATTTTTCTTAACTCTACACTCTCAACTACATTAAACGGAAGATATTCTTTAACAACAAGTCTTAAAATCTGTTCGTCTCTTATGGCTCACTTGGATGAAGGCACTGGTGTTGGTGCAAATCCAGTAATCTTTGTTTGTCTACACCTACCCAGAACTGAAACGACAGATTCCTGAACAGTTGCTGTGGAAGTTGAACTAACTTCGCCACTGTCTAGATTCATAAAAACTGGTTTCGAACGAGTTTCACTTAAATTAACTGTTGGATGCTTAAGTCGCAAATGTCAGTGTAAGCAAGAGGTTGAATTATTTTTAATCGACAACACTTCCGAGCACAAGTTATACTTAATTTCCTCAGGATTCATCTTCATGAAATAATCCCACCCCGTGCTTCGTAACGCCATAGCTGAAGACAGAAGAACCACCATGAACGGAAGTGGAGGTGGGAACAAACTACAGAAACAACGGATACGCAACTGGGATTCCCACATTCCGTTAGTATGGGTAATATTCCCGTCCTGCTAATTTCCATACATACAAAAGGAGTCATTATGGATAATAGGCACAGTGACTACAGGCTCACAAATGACGCCAAGTAATTCGAATAAATAACAAAATATAACAGAACACATTTTTGCCTTTCAAGGTGTTTCGAACCATTACTACAAATTCACGGTGCTTCATTACACTATTCAGTGATACGTCAAACAGATTGCTTGCAATTATACCTACATCAGCTTTATGAATATGTTTAAAAACTGTCACCTACGCCTTTCTTTATTCAACATGTTGTATGCTCACTTGCGTTTCTTAATATGATTAGTGTACATGGACAGAGAAGCGCATGTTATAAAAAATGTGTAATTTAACTGAATGATTTTCGCACATTTATTGGCTCAAATGGCTCTGACCACTATGGGACTTAGCATCGGAGGTCATCAGTCCCCTAGAACTTAGAACTACTTAATCCTAAATAACCTAAGGACATCACACACATCCATGCCCGAGGCAGGATTCGAACCTGCGACCGTAGCAGTCGCGCGGTTCCGGACTGAAGCGCCTAGAACGGCCCTGCCACCGCGGCCGGCACACATTTATTATTTTGAATGTGAATAATGTGCGTTATTTTATTGTTTGGTTACTGTTTATAAAGCAGATGTTACGCGATTTCGGAATAGGGCAGTCGGCTAGGAACTAAGCTTTATTTTCGGAAATCTTAAGCTTCATGCTATTGCTTGACAAACAGATTTCGACACTCTTGAAAGTGTTTCATGAAGTGGTATGTTAAATGTGTATCAGTACCTGTGCCGAGCCCGAATCTCGTCCGACACAGAGCGGAATGAAACATCACTGTTTCGATACAATTAGTCCGTTCCAAGCACTGGTGGACTGAAACAGTCGTATTTTGAAACAACGATACAGTTTCCGTGTCTGGCTCGAGATCGAATGTGGTCCGGTTATCTGAGACAGGGGCGGTATGAAACACCGCTGTTTCGAAACAGTGAACCATAGCTGTTCCGAAACACTGAAACAGTTCCACGTATCGAAACATAGAAACTGTGGCCAAGTCTACCCCAAACTAAATTAAAATGGCTGCCGCATCTTCTCTTCCGGTGAGAGACGTAGTTACATGTCACTACAGTAGGTTTCAGCATTCTCCAGTCTAGAAAAGAGCACAATCCCGTCATGGCCGTTACCCCATTCTGCCCCGAGCTGTCCTACGTGTAAACGTATAAGACCTCCGTAAGTCCGATGTAGTGTCATTGTTGCATAAATGTGTTACAAAACTTTTGTTGAAAGCGGATATGTAATTTATTTACAATTTTTCACTGCAGTGACTCAGATATTAGTATTTGTAATGACACGTGCAACATTCTGTGGTATCATTCAGACAACGTTGCTATACGGCAAGGAGAATCGTTGTAGTGTCAGCATACAAGAGCTCAGAGGTGATCTAGAAACCGGCTACAGCAGTCAACATCATAGTGCAGGGCAATGACAGAAAGTTTCTGTTGAAATATTCTTTAGGAAATGTCAGATTTTGTACTATGAGAGAACAGTACGTTAATCTGTGCATCAAGTGATGTTTTCATAGCCAACAGCAGTAGTAAATTATCAAGAAATCACGTGTCAAAGAAGTATATAAAATTTATGCAAATCTTTTATTCAGTAATGTAATAAAATGAACCAATATTTCACGTGGTCTAGTTTGATGAACCTTCTCCCAGAGCAATCAAAGAATCGACAGTTATGGCGGACGAAAGTGGTTTCGCCTGGTCACAATAAGTTCTGACCCTCTTTCGGAACTCTGCTATGCCTCGAAAACGTATAAGACAGGTTCTTCATTATTCGTTCGCTGGAGGAAATGCAATATTAGCCGTACTGCATGCTGACGCTAATCTCGCCTCAATCTCTGGACTTACCAGGCGCTGACGGAAGAATGTAGCGGCGATCGCTTTCCACAATACTTAAAATTAGCCCATTGAGGTAGCTCAAAGAGGAGAGAAACGTTGTGGAGTGTGGTGTACTATGTAGACATTCGATTATTTTATGTCAGTGAATATATATGAAAATAGATTTGACAATGTTATTCGGCCTTTTAAGGATGGCGGTACCATAGCAGAGACGATCACAAAAAGTTGTGGGTTTTCAAACACTGGTATGAAAGCTGCCGAAACGAGAGTTCACGCCACAGTGGTTGGATGTGAGACAGTTAATTGAATTAGACTGCTGCCAAGGGGATGTCGTTACATCATAAACCAAGACGTAGGGTAGCAGTGCAAGCTAGAATGCAACGCAGTTCTGGGCTTTTCTCAGCTATCAAGAAATTACGGAAAGCAAGACCGTCACAGAAAACGAGCCCAAGAGCAGACGGCGGATAGTGGAACGCGATATGTTTGTCTCCTTTCTTCGACCCTATAGTTCTTTCTACCCTGGCGGAAGGTTAGCGGATTACGTAGCCTCCCTGTTCCTTTGTCACGTTCACATTTTTTCTGTTTTGTATTTCTGAATAGTTTAACTGGGTCATAAATATGCTCGTCGTGGTGTGGGAAGGATTCTAACTGATATACTATTTTCCGTGACGAACATGCAGTAATATGAAGACATAGATGATATTATTTCGGGACACTGTTCTTTCCAGGGCTTCTCCTGGCAGTGAACCCGCACAGCATTTTTCTCTCGAGTTCTATCCTTTCTCCCAAACATTCAGATAAAGGCTCCAGGACGCTACACTCGTTATATTGGACCTTGTTTGCTCGGCCTGTTGGATGTTGGAAACCGGTCACTAAATGCCTGAAAGTCTCCACTACGGCCACCATAATGGTTCTTTTCGCAAGGACGCCAGTTTAAAATTACAATGGTCCTCATATTCTAAACTCTCCACATGGAAAATGAACATATTAAAGTTAGATAAATAAGTAACTGTTAAGTTACACTCTATCAGATATGTCTCTCTCTCATATTAGTGAATAAATGTATTAAAAAACTTATCTTCAAAGCAGAAGTGTAATTTTTTGTGATTGCAAGGTAGTGAAACTGTAATTATTTTGAAAATTTTGCGTAGACGTTTCTATTCAACAGTAACTTGTTTTAAAGATATTCTTTGATTGTTATAAGACATTTTTGTCTCTTTATGTCGTGCTTTTGGTCATACCCGTTGTAGGCACGAGTACCTTGTTGCACATCCTTTTTCTTCCCAAATTACACTGGTGCCCGAAATTAAAGCAACAAAACGCTATTTCCACGTTTTTGCCTAATTCAGAATATAATCATACTAACTGTCAACTGGTGTCCGCACGATACTGTTCTGCACGGAAGACTGCATTCCGCTTGCCAGGTAGTCCCACATCCACAATCGCTGTGTACGCCGGCACAGACGGTGCAGTAATGGCAGAAAGAAGACGCCTACCACACTCTCTGCGGTGGAGGGCCGTAGCAAGAATAAAGTCGCAAACTGATGTGGCCCGATGGCTTATCGTGAATCGTTCTGTTGTTTCTCGAATGTGGCGAAAGTTTATAGAGACTGAAACTGTGTCCCGAAGTTCAGGGCCTGTGACATGAGAAAGAAGGGATCGTTATTTGGCTGTAAGTGCGTGACAGTATCGCCTTAGTACTGCACGGCAACTGGCATCTCAACTCTCAGTATCCGCTGAACGTGTTGTATGGAGTCAAACGGTTATAGAAGACTTCCGCATAGTGGACTTTACTGTCGCACATCTGCTGTATGTGTAGTACCTCTGACATGCCTTCACGAAAGAGTGTGTCTAGAATAGACTAGTCAACATGCTACCTGGACCGTCGAACAGAGGGCCAATGTTGTTTTCACAGATGAGTCCCGATTTGGTATGAAGAGTAATTCTCGACGGATTCGCATCTAAAGGAAACATGGAACACGATTTCGGGATCCAAATATTGTGGAGAGAGGCCATATAGGGAGGATTCCTAATCGTATGGGCAAGGATTATGTTGACAAGTCGAACACCTCTTCATGAAATTGTAGTTATGAATCGGCAAGGTGTTACTGCTGTCACGGATTGTGACGAGCCGGCCGGAGTGGCCGTGCGATTCTAGGCGCTACAGTCTGGAACCGAGCGACCGCTAAGGTCGCAGGTTCGGATCCTGCATCGGGCATGGATGTGTGTGATGTCCTTAAGTTAGTTAGGTTTAATTAGTTCTAAGCTCTAGGCGACTGATGACCTCAGAAGTTAAGTCGCATAGTGCTCAGAGCCATTTGAACCATTTTGAATGCGAGATCTTGGGACCTCATGCGCGTTTGTTGCAAGGTGCTGCGGGTCCAGACTTCGTACTGTTGCACGATCATACTCGTCATCGTAGAGCACGGTTGGCTGATGTTTTCTTGGAAACGGAAGATCCAGCACCCATGACGTGGCCTGCTTGCTCTCCCGTTTTAAAGCCGATGGAACACGTCCGGTATGCACTAGGGAGACTGACTGCATCCCGTCAGCATCCACCAAGCACTCTCCAACACTTGCGAGCATCTTTGCAGGGAGGATCGGCGTTAATGCCTCGACATAAGTCAGATGACATCGTTCACAGCATTCCTCGTCTTTGTCAGGCCTGTATTGATGCCAGAGATGGTCACACCCCCATACTGAGCACATTAATCAGTTGTCGGAATGTGTGTGCAAATCCGTTAAGTTGGAAAAAACGAACAACATTTTTGTCTACCGTTATGCATGTCATAGTTGTTTCAGTTCAATATTCTTTACATTATTTCTACTTTACTATCAACTGTTTATACTGTTTTGTGGCAAAATAAAGGGATTCCTTAAAATTTCCGTCTGTTGCTTTTATTTTGGACACCAGTGTACTACCTTCTGTCGCTTATTGGTAGAACAAGATAATAACAGATGAAAAACACTATTTAGCTTATGTTCTACAGGATTATTTATTCTGATGCATCATATGTATAGCTCAGCACAGTGCCAGTACTTTCTTGGCCGTCTGAAGGCTGTAACTGCTCTAATTGGTTCCATGTAGTCACGCTATCTGTTTGCTTATAGGATTTCTTGTCCCACTGAACGTAAGCTGACGTGAAACCGTTTATGAAAAGATTTGCCATATCCATTGTGAAATTACGTTCCTAATGTAACAGCACCTCATTCCGAGCAACCGTAGTAAACAGTAGTGATACGACATCAAAACCGATTATAGTATCTCTTGGATCCAGCCAGACGGATTTTAATTTTTCGATCAAATGAGCAGGACCTTCAATACATTGGCTATAGGAGAGAGTTCGAGTGTTGACGATCAACAGTGCTAATAATAGGATTTGACAGAATCTAGTATTTGTCGATTTTGGGAAAATAATACAGACTTTGTAAACTCTACTGTGTTTTGGAAAAAGAAGCAGATTTTAACATGGCATCAGGAGAAGTTAAGTATTATCTCCAAATTCATTTCTGATGCCACTTTTCTGAAAAGAAGTAAGGAGTAGGAAGTAAGGGAAAAATAAGTCGTTACTTCCGTTCAAATTTTGGCGGAAACCTATACCTAGGGTATTTGCAACAGTTCTTATCTTCACATAAACATTGTAAGTGAAGAGTTTTGAGTAATATGTAACTTCCCTTGTTACCATTCTTATTAAGGTCCAACAAAGTGTAGACTCGAAGACCAGCAACTTTGATTACTAAATTTTATTTTTTCAGTGTATGTCATAGTTGCGTTCAAAATTTTTGTTTGTTTGTGGTGACTAGCTTGGGACCACATTGTCCATTCTCATTCGACAGCCTTCGTTGTAAATGTTAACATACATTTCCAACCAGTGCACACATACACAATAGCCGTTACTGGTATTCTTATATGCAGTATATACAGGGTGTTTCAAAAATGACCGGTATATTTGAAACGGAAATAAAAACTAAACGAACAGCGATAGAAATTCAGCGTTTGTTGCAATATGCTTGGGACAACGGTACATTTTCAGGCAGACAAACTTTCGAAATTACAGTAGTTACAATTTTCAACAACAGATGGCGCTGCGGTCTGGGAAACTCCATAGTACGATATTTTCCACATATCCACCATGCGTAGCAATAATATGGCGTAGTCTCTGAATGAAATTACCCTAAACCTTTGACAACGTGTCTGGCGGAATGGCTTCACATGCAGATGGGATGTACTGCTTCAGCTGTTCAATTGTTTCTGGCTTCTGGCGGTACACCTGGTCTTTCAAGTGTCCCCACAGAAAGAAGTCACAGGGGCTCATGTCTGGCGAATAGGGAGGCCAATCCACGCCGCCTCCTGTATGTTTCGGATAGCCCAAAGCAATCACACGATCATCGAAATATTCATTCAGGAAATTAAAGAGGTCGGCCGTGTGATGTGGCCGGGCACCATCTTGCATAAACCACGAGGTGTTCGCAGTGTCGTCTAAGGCAGTTTGTACCGCCACAAATTCACGAAGAATGTCCAGATAGCGTGATGCAGTAATCGTTTCGGATCTGAAAAATGGGCCAATGATTCCTTTGGAAGAAATGGCGGCCCAGACCAGTACTTTTTGAGGACGCAGGGACGATGGGACTGCAACATGGGGCTTTTCGGTTCCCCATATGCGCCAGTTCTGTTTATTGACGAAGCCGTCCAGGTAAAAATAAGCTTCGTCAGTAAACCAAATGCTGCCCACATGCATATCGCCGTCATCAATCCTGTGCACCATATCGTTAGTGAATGTCTCTCGTGCAGCAATGGTAGCGGCGCTGAGGGGTTGCCGCGTTTGAATTTTGTATGGATAGAGGTGTAAACTCTGGCGCATGAGACGATACGTGGACGTTGGCGTCATTTGGACCGCAGCTGCAACACGGCGAACGGAAACCCGAGGCCGCTGTTGGATCACCTGCTGCACTAGCTGCGCGTTGCCCTCTGTGGTTGCCGTACGCGGTCGCCCTACCTTTCCAGCACGTTCATCCGTCATGTTCCCAGTCCGTTGAAATTTTTCAAACAGATCCTTTATTGTATCGCTTTTCGGTCCTTTGGTTACATTAAACCTCCGTTGAAAACTTCGTGCCCGCACCTCGTGGTCGTGCGGTAGCGTTTTCGCTTCCCACGCCCGGGTTCCCGGGTTCGATTCCCGGCGGGGTCAGGGATTTTCTCTGCCTCGTGATGGCTGGGTGTTGTGTGCTGTCCTTAGGTTAGTTAGCTTTAAGTAGTTCTAAGTTCTTGGGGACTGATGACCATAGATGTTAAGTCCCATAGTGCTCAGAGCCATTTGAACCATTTTTTTTGAAAACTTCGTCTCGTTGCAACAACACTGTGTTCTAGGCGGTGGAATTCCAACACCAGAAAAATCCTCTGTTCTAAGGAATAAACCATGTTGTCTACAGCACACTTGCACGTTGTGAACAGCACACGCTTACAGCAGGAAGACGACGTACAGAATGGCGCACCCACAGACTGCGTTGTCTTCTATATCTTTCACATCACTTGCAGCGCCATCTGTTGTTGAAAATTGTAACTACTATAATTTCGAAAGTTTGTCTGCCTGAAAATGTACTGTTGTCCCAAGCATATTGTAACAAACGGTGTATTTCTATCGCTGCTCGTTTAGTTTTCATTGCCGTTTCAAATATACCGGTCATTTTTGAAACACCCTGTAGAATAGCCTGAGATAACACGAGTCATGGGAGAGTGATATGCATATATACAAATGACATTAGTATTGCGTACATAAGCTATAAATGGGCAGTGCATTGGCAAAAAGTGATTATGGCCGCACGACGTGAATTAGCTGACTTTGAACTCGGGATAGTAGTTGGAGCTAGATGCAAAGGACATTCCATTTCGGAAATCGTTAGGGAATTCAATATTCCGAGATCCACGGTGTCCATAGTACGCCGAGACTACCAAATTTCAGGCATTACCTCTCGCCTCGGACAATGCAGTGGCTGACTGCCTTCACTTACCGACCGAAAGCAGCGGCGTTTGCATAGAGTTGTCAGTGCTGTCATACAAACAACATTATTGAAATAACCAAAGAAATCAATATGGGACGTACGACGAAGGTATCCGTTGGACAGTGCTACAAAATTTGGCGTTAATGGTCTGTGGCAGCAGACGACCGATGCGAGTGCCTCTGCCAACAGCACGACATCGTTTGCAGCGCCTCTCCTGTGCTTGTGACCATATCGGTTGGACCCTAGACTACTGGAAAACCGTGGCGTGGCCAGACGAGTCCCAGGTTCAGTTGGTAAGAGCTAAGGGTAGGGTTCGAGTGTGGCGCAGACCCCACGAAGACGTGGACCCAGGTTGTCAACAAGGCACTGTGAGAGCAAGGTGTGGCTCCACAATGGCGTGGGCTGTGTTTAGACGGCGTGGACTGGATCCTCTGGTCCTACTGAACCGGTCATAGATTGTAAATGGTTTTTTTTCGGCTACTTGGAGACCATTCATGGACTTGATGTTCCCAGACATCTATACCATGACCCCGGGAAACAGTTGTTCGTAATTGGTTTGAAGAAGATTCCGGACAGTTCGAGCAAATGAACTGGCCACCCAGATCGCCCTACATGAATCCCGGTGAACAATTATGGGACATAAGCGAGAGGTCATTTTATACACAGCATCCAGCTCTGAAGACACTTTCGGATTGTGGACAACTGTGGAGAGAGTATGGCTTAATATTTCTGCAGGGAACTTGCTAGGCCCTTTTGCGTTCAATTTCCGATCTGACAACTTTTTTACAAAATTTCACTGTTGTGCATTTATTTCCAATTTTTTTTTTATTATTATTCAAAAAGGTCCCTTAGGTAATTTCATTGAAGAGTCTGATTGCGTGAAAGCAATCCGAGTTAAGAGGTCATTTGAGAAACTATTTTCACGCAATCAATCTGTACGTCTCCTGAACACAATCGAGAACCGACGCATCGTCGATCATTCAATTATTTTTCTCCTCTCCAAGTCGTACCAAAAAACGGCCAAGGAGAAATGCCGTGAGTACGCAATCTAGTGTTAAAAGGTTGCATTCTTTATCTTGTCGGCAAACATTGCCATAAATTATCATCATCAATGTTATATTTGGTTAAATACGAAAAGCTAGAAACCTTTTAACGCTAGATGTGGCGCCCGAACAGGGACCTAACTAAAAAACTAATTTGTTCCTTTTATTTTCATGCTACCATCTGGAGAAAATTGGAAGCCAAAACCAGTGATTAAAAAAAAAGGACGCATATGCAGAAAATCGCAGTAAGAATCCACAACAGCAATAAATAGCAGCGCGCAAGACAACTAATGTGAGTACGATTTTTCATTACGTTTGAAGCTTTGCGTACCGAGCATTCAGTCGGCTCGTGACATTCACCCTCTACGCTTTTTTCCTTTTCATCAAGCAATTTAATTTCCAAATTTCTGTTTCCTTTTGCTATTAGATCCGCCTCTATCTCATCATTTCGCTTACAATAGTTAGAAATAGTTCGCAAGAATTTCCATTGTTGTGCATTTTAGTAAATCACAATGGCCGCTATCTGTGCCAGTTTCAGTGCTCTATAAGTGTTTTTCATTTATTTTATCACTCCCGTTGCCATATTGGCATTTTCGTGTGTCAGAGTTTCAATTGTTTATAACGCGCAAGCAATATCTGAGAAATCAGGACGCGAAATCCTTGACGCACCTGACAAGTGAAAACCATAATTAAAAAAAATTATCTTTTCTAGCTCGTGCAGTGTAACTACTTTAAATTTACGATGGCTGATGAGCAACCAAGGCAACTTAGACCGCGCGGGGTGTAAACAAACCTGAATCTCGTAGTGAGGGAAGAACAGACGACGAAGCGACACGTGAGCTGTCGGCGCCACAGACCGCGTCGCAGTCACGTGAATGCTCGCTGTCAGATATACTAAAATTGTTTGCTGATATGAAAACCAGTTTTGAAGCAAACATGGCACAGCTTACAAACTAAAGTGACAATCTTGGAACGCAAATCAGTTAGCAAATCAAAGTGACAGCAGGTTCAACAGTTTAGAATCAAGGATAGAGGACATCCAAGCACAAATAAAAAAATTCGAATGACACCATGGAGGAAAAAATTAAAGCCATTACCACTGCTTACGCAAGCGAGCTAAACGCAAGCGTACACGCAAGAATTGATAGTGTTCTTTCGATGGTGGAATCCGCCGAGACCTATATTGGTAGCAAGTTCATAGATATGCAGGCCCAAATAGATGTGTGTAAATCAACTGCGAGTGACTCTTTGAAACATTACAGTGATGTTTCAAAGAGAGTAAGCCAATTGACAGAGCCGGCCGAAGTGGCCGTTCGGTTAAAGGCGCTGCAGTCTGGAACCGCGAGACCGCTACGGTCGCAGGTTCGAATCCTGCCTCGGGCGTGGATGTTTGTGATGTCCTTAGGTTAGTTCGGTTTAACTAGTTCTAAGTTCTAGGGGACTAATGACCTCAGCAGTTGAGTCCCATAGTGCTCAGAGCCATTTGAACCATTTTGAACCAATTGACAGAAAGTGTCAACCACGTTGGCGAGCGAGTCGAAGACCTAGCTCAGCAAATATCCGATGTCAATATTGACAAAAAGATCGCAGATGTCAACACCGGTGTAAGCAATACACTTAATAGGGAATTTGAAGAGTGGATGCAATCCAAAGAACAGTACATTGTCAGCAAGGTACACGCTGAACTAAAGGGCACGGTTAAATCTGCTACAGCAGAAATCTTAACCGCTCCCGGTACTTCTGGTGACACTTTAATTAGGTGAAATCAGACGAGCATTTAGCCACGATCTTCCGGAATGGAAACGTCAGCTAAGCAATGATATAGATCAACTGAAACGACAAGTTATGGAATTGCAAGGTGACAATCAAAGTGAGTATTCTCTACCGCCAGAACACGATAATCGTCAATATCCCGTGTGTCAGGTACAATTCTCACCAACAGTAAATAACACGCGTGACGAAACTTCCACATCACGTAGTCATGCCGATCAACTAACACTCGTTGAACTAATGCGAGACGAGAGTGTGCTAAAACACAGAGTTTTTCAGCCTTTTATACCTGAAAAACGAAATATACATCCAATGGTATTTCTAAAATCATTCACAGGCGCTTTTCCAGAATCATGGAACGACAGGCAGCGGATACAGTTCATCTTAGGCTATGTACACGGTGAAGGATCAATTTGGGGTACAGAAATAATAGACAAATGTCACACCTATGCAGATTTTGAAAAGCATTTTTTTTAATAAATTCTGGAGTTCAGGTATACAACAAAGACTCCGAAAGGAGGTTTACAACGCCGAACCTTTCAACACCAAAGAAGGAGGTTTGAGACGCTATTTTGAAAAATATCTCCGTAAAATTCAGTATTGGGACACGCCCATTTCAACCAAAGGTGTAATCATGATCTTAAAGTCAAAACTTCCTGTGTCAATAAGAGAAAAACTAGTTAATGTGAGTGAAGAAGACCTAGAAGCCTTTCTTTCTGTTCTTGACAATTTGGATATGATCTATGAGGATGTGCGTGCGAGCGCGCGGAATAATTATAATAATGGACCGCCCGCTCTGCAGCAGCACATAACAAATTGCGTCAATGGAATGTCGTACCAACATAAGACGGGACAACCAAACGCTCAGCCTTACGGTAATCATAACAGTTTCAACCGCCGTAATGGAAAACAATATAACAAATATCCACACCAGAATAGATACAATCCGATTTATCAAAACACACAGCAACAATACGGTAATTAACCGATAAATCACAACGGTAATTACCAGTACCAGAACAGCAAGACGAATAATGGAAATCGTCACAAGGGAAAGAAATGGAACAATTATAACGGACCACAACAGTTCAGTCAGCCGAGTCACTTCACTCCCTCTCACCAAATGAATTTTTCACAGCCGAAAAATGCGACATTTTCTCACCAACCCAACCAACAGTTCAGGAACAATAGTCAGGACAATTAGTCGCATGCTTTTCCTGATACCGCCGGTCATAATAGCCAAGGAAATCCGACCATTTTCTACACACAGGCGAACCAAGCACCAAACGCGATGTCAAATAACACGCAATCAAGAGATGCACAAGTCGTATGGGATACGAGCGCAAATTTTCGACCTGGTATGTCGCAAAATACTAGTCAAGTAAAAATAACTGACATTTCAGCTTCACCCCAGTCGGAAAACCGTTAGCAGCTTCTTTAGGCCTCCACGGGGAAGCTGCGGAACCAATAAGCTCTCGTATCTTTAACCTCTCATGCAAACCTTAGAAAAAAGGCGCATGACAAACACATTAGCAAAGTCTTATCGTATCGTATAAATGAACGAGTGCTATTAAAGACCCACTTCAAACCATCTTTGATTCATCATAAGAATCGCAAGTGGCAGCACTTGTATGAAGGACCATATATTATCTTAAGAAAGCTGCACATTGGTTGCTATCTATTAGCTGACCCTGTATCTGGACGAATAAAAGGATTGTTTCATCACGCAGACTTGAAGAAATACAGAGTCAACCATTGAAAATATCTGTTAAGTTAAGCTGCTAAAATAAAATATACACACACTAGAAGTTGTCATACTATGTGTGAAGTACCAATGTATGTAAGAGTAATGCACAGGACTAACACCCTGTTGACCTGCCACAGCAAGATAAGTAATTTATATGAGCACCTTAAGTAAAACACATTTATTGTAGGAGAGCAAGATTTGCCTTAGATGTAAGTTAGTTTTAAGTTAATTGAGCCATGAACGGCCACAGTCGAAAGAGCTGACAAATATTATAGTAGGGACGTGCTAAGTGCCACCTGCTATCACTAGTTTTAAGTATAGCAAAGCTCTCTCCTCTTGAATGAAATAAATTAAAATGATCATTCAGACCAGAATGATTGCTCGTAGGAAGAAAAAAATTTGATTAAGGTCGCTTACTCTAATGAGGTAAATGTTATGTTATGCATAAGGAATGTGTGACAACAAATTTTATGAGACCACCTATGAAACGCAGCAGGCAAAAAGCAGCAGCTTAGCATATAAGAATCAAGTAAGTCAATAACGATCCAGGTAGCAGGAAAGAAGTGCGCAACTCAATTATTTTATTATAATACGGAGAAAACCGTATACGCTCATAACAATTTTACGGCACAGTGCAGCTGAAATACCTACAAAGATCATTTATAAATAAACTAATTTAGTACTAGAAATATCTATTTCAGGTCCTCGAGATACGACGATTTTTTTTTTAGAAAACCAATTTTACGATACATGGAACAGAAGGTAGTTAACAGACACAGTTCACTGCTAATGCATGGTCTAAGTAATTTTAGATATGCATAGAAAATTGTTTAGAGAGCTGGATCAGACAACAAGAAAACTACCGTATCGATTTAATTATACTATTTGTCATGAAAAACTAAGGTGATAATAATTTATGTTAAGCTCATCATATCATACGTCATTAACACTGTGTCTGCAAATCTCTTCACTCCATAAAAGTCTTTTGTGTTTTCCTCTAACCAGTATCCTTACCATCCTACTTTATCCAGTAGAGAAGTGAATTTTACGGGCTGGTTGCATGATTGATACATACAGGCTATACGAATGGATAGTCGTGACACATTGGTTGTCGACGGGCTATGCTTATTCTCCGCAAATTGCGAGTTCAATTAAGATTTGTTATGTGCAACTGCACGACAGGGAACACCAAGCTTCCCAATTTCCCTAATGGTAGTTTGAACACGAACTGTTCATCACGTAAACGAAGCCACATTGACTATGTCTTCAAACTAACGACGTAATAGAGAGAAAATAAAAGAGCTGAACTTGAGAAAAGAGTAACTATTCTAAAAAGAAAAGAATAACAAGATTTCGAACAAAGTGTAAACCTAAAGTGCCTTGGAAGCACAAACTACGAACAAGAGACACGCTTTTCGTCAGGCCTTGTAGTCACAGAGACTAAATATTTCTTTGTAAATAATTTTTAGACATGATATGTATACTAAATGTTAACTGTACTTTGTAGTAATAATGCAGTCAGTAATAAATGGACACGTATATGCTGCTGCGTGTGAAGCGACTATAGACAAGTAATTAATGGACACGTATAAAAGTGGTGCGTGTGAACCTTAACATGACGACCAAATAAATGTGAACACGAATTAATAATAACTTGTGAACTGGAAAGGTGATGACTCCAAGGACACGTGTGAAATACCGCGTGTGAAGTAATGTTATAAGTACTTGTACCACGATGTAGAAAGCCGAAGAGTGAAAGTGAATAAGTGTTGTACTTACCACAAACGGTACTGTACGCCTTTCCACGGACACATTCTTCGAAACAGCTGCGGGAGTTGCCGCATCTGGCTGCTTCCGTAAATCAGAGTCGATGAAAAACTGTGTAAAAACTCGCACCACGGCTAGTAGACACCATACGCTCTGCTTCTCGCAGAATACTGTTGCTAGCGTTGTGGAACTGTCGAGTTATTATCACGTGATTGTGACCAACAGACGTAACACTGTGTACGCTGAGCGCTCAACAATCAATTTTTCTTTGCACAACGAGCGCGGATGCCAAATGTGTTTGAAATGCATTCAAAATAAAATATGATAAGGCAATGAGTTAAGCACTCATGTACCTTGTGAAATTATAAAGACACTAATCGGAAGGGTCTTAAGCTCGATTTTGACAATTGCTACCGAATTTACTGACCAGGCCGAGTAATGACGAAAACGTGTCGAACCAAATAAAACTAGAAAAATGTGAGAATTAAGCATTCCTAAGAGAGTGAGACCTTATGTACATAAGCAATTGTTATCCTTACCTAATCCAATTTTCTTATAGACTAAGTTATTAGTAAGAAAGCACATTCTAATACAGATTTTTTTCTGTATTTTTCATGTACGAAAACATAAATGGAAGCACGGACATGTGTCAAGTGAAATAGAGACCGCCACCATACGGCTCAACATGTTGTAGAACCAATCTTCCAGTTCCTGACCCACGACGTATTTCCAACGCAACATCACACCCCGACAACTACTCCAACTTCCACAGTGAAAGTGATGCCCTACTTTTCCTCCACTGTGAAAGTGTAATCAATTTCCCCACTCAAGTGCAGTGCTGTCATCTATACCCGAAGTTCTACCACTCCCAGTGCAACTCATACCTACCCAAGTGTAGTGAAACATTTTTTTTGTAGGTCATGAAAGCCACAAATAAGTAAAGTATTTACTGCAAGAAATCTTCGACGAAATAACGACAAAAATATTCCTGTAATATGTCATTGTAAAACAAGAATGTCAATTTTTTGTAACATATTTTTTTTTCACGAGTGCACACAGCACCCAGACTTACTGCGAAGTCAAGTAATTTATTTCTTTGTTATTTGTTTAATGTTTATTATGCCATGCATAATGTATCTACGTATGTGTATCTTTATTTTAATTTCATTATCTTTTACCGAGAAATGAACATTTGTTATCCTTGTACAATACATTAGAAAGAGCACAGTTCAATTGTCATGTAGTTATCCTATGAACAAATTACTATCAATTTCAGTCGTACGAATATACTTACCTGATGCTCTGTATGTTAACCACTTTGCCTGATGTAGTGTGAAAAATCTATTGTAAAGAATTTTTGCAAGTAATACTAACTTGTTTCACGAAAGCAATAATATCACGACTGCGCTTGAGTCGCGATGATCCTGACAGAGTCATCGCTCCTCACGCGGGAAGCAATGTGATATTATTGGATTTCAGACATTTTGCATATGAGAAAAGGACAGCCATCGGGCTGTAGTTTGTAATGATACTAAGCATGACAACGCGAGAGTAAAGAAACGAAATCTGTTTATAACGTGCGCCTATACCAAGACGCGCGGCCAGCGTTTAAAAGGTACTTTTAAACACTATGACTCGCTGGGCGCAGATATTTAAAATCATTGCCGCAGCGCTTGATAGCAAGAAGCTGCGAAACAGAAGAAAGAACAATTTATCATTTGTTAGGAAAATTCTAGAGTCTTTATAGTTAGTTGTACTTCTGGTCGCAGATATGTTAACATGTACTTCATTACCTTTGATGTTTGGTCGCCGACTTGTTAAGACGTGTTTTGTAGCACCGCTGCAAGTTATATTTCATTTAGTGTGTAAAACCACGTTATCACCAAGAAAAAAATACGCTTTTGCAAACCTTGTGACGATAAAAATTACTTACGCGCACTCCAGGACATTTAATTTTTACAAAGTATCACACATACAAAAGCAGCGATTGTTGGACTGCTTCATGTATGAGAAAAACATAAAAAAGTAAGTTTTGTATTCATTGTAAATTTGTTAATGTTTATAGTTTAACGCCTTTGTTCTTTCAGAATATATTGATGCTTCACTGTACAGAAAATCTATGCTTATTCTTTTCTTTAAATTAACCACAAATAATATTTATGTTTAAATGAACTTTGTTACAGGTTCGCTCTTTATCGCGGTGTCTCGATTGTATTTGGGAGACCATTAATGTGTTCAATTTACGATCTGACAACTTTTTTACAAAATTTCACTGTTGTGCATTTATTTGCAATTTTTTTTTATTATTCAAATGGGTCCCTTAGGTAATTTCATTGAAGAGTCTGATTGCGTGAAAGCAATCCGGGTTAAGAGGTCATTTGAGAAACTATTTTCACGCAATCAATCTGTACGTCTCCTGAACACAATCGAGAACCGACGCATCGTCGATCATTCATTAATTTTTCTCTCTTTCTAAGTCATACCAAAAAACGGCCAAGGAGAACTGCCGTGAGTACGCAATCTAGCGTTAAAAGGTTGCATTCTTTATCTTGTCGGCAAACATTGCCATAAATTATCATCATCAATGTTATATTTGGTTAAATACGAAAAGCAAAAAACCTTTTAACGCTAGAGCGTGTAACCTCCCCACCGCAATTATCCAAGAAAATATAGACAATACTTAATAGAAATGGGAGCCAAGTGTAACCTCCGCACAAAGATTTGAAAGAAAAAGGACGATACTAATTAGAAATGCTGATGGACATTGCTCTATGCGTAACCTGCCCACAATGAAATGTACTGACAATGGCAACAAAAATGTGAAATTCGCAATCTGACTCAAATATAAATTCCTGATGAAAAATTAAAGTCCATTCAGTGATAAGAAAATTTAATTAAACCGAAATATCGGTCTTTGGCCCTGTGTAAAACAATCAGAGTTAAAGTCTTACCTCAGAATAAATGGATGTCACATTTCTGCTCTTGTTGTTGCGCACCGCTTGGAGGAACTGCATTGCAAATAATAATATTCTCTTTTTTTTTGTGATTTTAGTGAAATTTTTCTTCAAAAGAAGTGGAATGAAATGGGAAGTGCAACGAAATCTTGAGTTCAATAAAAAATTAAATTTTTGAGAAAATGCTTTTGAAATAAAAAATTATTATTGGGAGACTTGTTGGAGAATAATTACAATAAATAAAATTTTCCATTATCTAATGATTATATTAATTAACAGTATACCTTATTCCTCATCTTGACCAGTGTTGCCGACCGCCTACATCACATAACCGCACTGGGCTGCTACTACTGAGCGACCGCTCTGCATGACGACTACAGACTGAGTACTGCTCTCAACTAGACAGAGCTACAGACTCGCAACGACTGACTGACAGACTCGCAACGACTGACTGACTGCTACTGAGAACCGCTCGCAACACTCGCGCGGTCAAGCGCATACTCTCTGGTCACAGATGCTACAATGCCTCGCCATCGCTGCTGCGTTACATACGTGTTTCATAACCCTCCACTGGGGGGGCAAAAATTTGCAGCGATGGTGAGTCATTTGGACTTGCCAATCGCGGCAAAATTTTTCTTTAATTAACAAAATTCTACAACTTACAGAGTATTTAAATGTTGTGCACACACACTAAGTACAAAATATATCAGACAAAGACAAAATGTGAGTACAAAACATAGTAGCAAATCAGAAAAGTATATACAAATTATTTGACAGATAAAGTGCACAGGCACTGAAAAAAAAAATTCTTTAGCATATGCAGAACAAATAAACAGACTGGCAAGAATATTATGTTGACAAGTGACATAAGTGTACTCGCATTGGAGTTCAGCGAATCGAAAAATGTATAACCCATGAACATAAATGATGTTACCAAAATTTTTCTTTATGTGAGAAGAATCAGGATAGGAAAGGGAAGGATTGCATCATGGTTGTAGCACTTTAGATTGCACACAACTGCTCTGAAAGTCCATATCTTTCCACAGAAGTACAACACCAAGTGACACAACTTGAAGATCTTTTCCCATCAGAATTTATCAGTGTAGCAAAGACACTGAACTGTCGTAGTAATGTTCCATGTTTTCATTTTGGCAGTACATTAGGTACACCAAACAGTGGGACCATAATAATGTCTTCATCGCTCATGGTGGTGGACAGCATGTCGTGTCAACACCACACTCTTACAAGGCACACCAACGTAGAATTAGTGCAAAACCAAAGATAGTGCTCCATGATCACTAGGATAAACAGGACAAATGGACATTGCAGTAATTCAGGGTAGTCAGCTTATGAGGTGAAGGACATTATGTCACATAATATTGACAATTACAGACTTAATTAGTAGTTTGTGGCATTCATAGCCCAGTTATTGAACATTTCTGTACCAAGTATGTAGTATTACAGAAAAATGTTCATTAATTGTTGTACATAGAATCAGTAGCCTTCTTTTCCTGGTTACAAAGCATTATGAAATAATCGCATTCTTTTCAGTTACAGAGTATAATCAAGAATCATTAACCTTCTCCTAATTACAGTTAATTAATCATTTGTCATTCCAATAATCATTAGCCTTTGCCTAATTACAGTTAATTAATCATTTGTCGTTAATTAATCATTTGTCTAATTACAGTTAATTAATCATTTGTCTAATTACCGTTAATTAATCATTTGTCGTTAATTAATCATTTGTCTAATTACCGTTAATTAATTGATCATTTGTCATTTCAATATAGTAAGAATTATTAGCCTTAATTAATTACAAAGCATTATTAAACAGTCACATTCTTTTCTGGTTACAAAGTATCAACATTGCAAACAAGAGCTAATCAATGGCATAATTAATCACAATTCTTCAAGTGACAATTATTGGCACTCAGTGGCCAGCAAGTATTGAATAGAATCATCATTCAGTATTATTCAGGTTATTACGAAGTCATTATTAAAAATCAGTTAATTACAGTCAAATCATTAATAATCACAGGCATTATAAGTGGTATCATTACCATAAACAGTGGCAGTTATTAGCTAGTGACAAAGCATCATTTTGAATATAGTCTCATTAAGAGGTCATTAATCAAGTGACATGCTATTCAGAGTTGATCAGTATTATTCAGAATTATCATAAACTAGTGACATTATGTGGGACTGGTAATACATGTTTTTTGTTAGCAATGCATTGCGTTGGGATCGATAATTAATTGCTGAGGCATAATACTTTTTGCTTTTGACCTATTGCTGCAAATGAGGATAGGTAACGTCATTCGTCATGAGTCAGCTGTAGCAAGATTATGTAACAAGGCAGTACATGTGATCACATTTATAAATGATAAACACAAATGGGTAAAAAATATAAAAATGCAAGTACTAGAACAGGTATAATAAGTAACAGGTTTAGTAAGTGTCATGAAAAACTTCTCCTGGAAAAAATACAAAAACGGATTATTGACCTGAAAGAAGAAACGCACACTATGCTGAAAAGTAGTGAACTTCGAATTAACAGGCAGTGAAGTGTGTATAAAAATGTGTTCCATAGCTGTCCTTTCCAAAACTTTCAATCATCCTACTATGCAATGTAACACCTGCTGTCAAAGCAAACTGCAACAAATACTTAAATAACTACGTAGCATAAATACATTACTTCAACATTATCCTCATCTGTAAAGAAAAAAAACTTCATTATCCATATCATCATAACTTCACCATTATCATCACCTGTAAAGAAAAACTTCATTATTCATAATACCATTTCCTTCATCATTATTCATCAGTATTCACTATCATCTGCAAAAAATCACTTCATTACTCATTACATAACTATTCCTTATCTCTAGCATATTTCATCACTAAAACTAAGATGTGTAGTTCTCTCTGACAGCCTGCATCAATCACCTTGTATTCTGAAAGAAAAAATTAGTTAAGACTGCTATTCTGTGATGAGTATTGTATATTCTTGTTAATGCTTGTTAATCCTGATCCATTTACTCTTCCTCATAAAGTTATTGCATCTCCTTTCGTTTATCCCGTAGGTGAAATTCCCATTTCTGTTGAATTTATTTCTTACATGCATCATTTCTTTCTGAAATTGATGACAGAGATTAATGTCCTGCATTTAAATCATATACCCACTAGATAATGACTGGTTTATGGTAACATAATTAACCCTACAGCATAACATGACAGAAAACGTAATATGTCAAAAACATTGACAGTGTTCAAAAACAAAGATATACACAGAATAATACAATGCAGCAGCAAAAAAAAAAAAAAAATGTGAAACAGTCACGATGTTGAGATGTCATAAGGCAAAAAAAAAATGTCAAAGTCAACTGGTGTGTGTTATATCTTAACTATTTCATAGTGCATACAAACAAAACTGGAGTACAATCATATACACAAAAAAGTAGAAAATGTGCACGGTCTGATGTGTAACGACAAGAAAAGCGACCTGCTAACCTTACCTTGCCGGGCACTTGCCAAGAAAAAATACGATAATCATCAATAAGTAGTCACATAAATATAATTGCTGAAATAGTCGTAAATGTGTAAATTCATCTGGAAAAATATGCACGGTCTGATGTGTAACGACAAGAAGAGCGACCTGCTAACCTTACCTTGCCGGGCACTTGCCAAGAAAAAATACGATAATCATCAGTAATTAGTCAGGTGAATTAATTGCATTAGTAAATGGCATCATAGTGTGTTGAATCATACAGTGGTTTCACTCAAT
Source organism: Schistocerca piceifrons (assembly GCF_021461385.2). NCBI lineage: Eukaryota > Metazoa > Arthropoda > Insecta > Orthoptera > Acrididae > Schistocerca > Schistocerca piceifrons. The sequence continues at coordinate 969,403,261 of NC_060139.1, read as the reverse complement.
AAACGGTTTAATGTTTGAGATATGGTGATTGCCTTTCGATTTTCTGGTTCTCAAAGTTTCGACGTGTACAACATTGGGGTGAGGGATGCTGCGAATCCGATACGGACCTGCGTATAGAAGTTCAAATTTACTGCACTTACCTTTTAATTTGCTGGATAAATAGTGTGTACGTACTAGTATCTTCTGTCCAACGTGAAAGACGCGGCGTGTACAAACCTGTTTTTGCTGTCTTCTCCGGCGCTCTGCGGCACGTTTGATGTTGTTCAGCGCAATGTCAATTATTTCGTGGTGTCGTAGGCGACGACTTTTGGGAAATTCTATTAATTCTTTAATTTTGTTCGGTGGTTCAACGTTTTTCAGTATAACAGACGGAGATAGCATAGTGGATTCATTTGGAATGGAATTAATTACATCTTGGAATGAGAGTATGTGTGTATCCCAATCAATATGTCTTTTGTGGCAGTATATTCGGCACAGCTTACCAATTTCCTTCATTAATCTTTCACAAGGGTTCGAAGAAGCGTGGTACTTGGATATATAAATCGGAGAAATGTTTCTGGCTCGTAACATGCGTGTCCATACACTACTACGAAATTGAGATCCATTATCAGAAATTACTTTCATTACATGCCCTACATGAGATAGAAAATGTTTTACAAATGCATTTGAAACAGTTTTAGCAGTAGCTTTGCGTAACGGAGTGAAAGTAACAAATTTTGAAGTGAGCTCAACAGCGACAAAGATGTAGCAAAAACCTCTGTTAGTTCTCGGAATCGGACCAAAAATGTCTACTGCGGCCATGTGTCTTAATTTCACAGGTATAATGGGATATAAAGGAGGAATATGTGAAGTGGTGTCTGATTTAGCTTTCTGGCAAATTTTACAAGACGCTAAAACTCGTCGTATACGTTTCTCCATGTTGGCAAAATAACAGTTCTGTCTCAGTATAAGAAAACATTTTCTTGCTCCGTAATGTGCGTAACTTAAATGAGTGTACCAAATTAGTTTGTCAACCAGTTCGTCAGGAATGCATAATAACCAATTGTTGCTGTCAGGATGAGAGCGGCGAAACAGAATGTCATTGCGTACAGTGTAGTGGTTTCTAATCGTAACATTATTCTTATCTTGCCAAAGCTGTTTAATTTCTTTCCACACATTGTCTTTGTTTTGTTCTTGTGCTATGTCCTGTAATGACGATGAAATAAAATTTTCAAATGCAACTTGCTGAATGTACATGACACTGAAATTTGTTTTGCAGAAGTTGGTTGCTACGTCTTGCTGATTGTTGCCGAGAGAACGCGATAGTGCGTCTGCTATAACATTTTGTGTACCGGGAATGTGAACAATCGTAAAATTAAATTCTTGTAAATATAGTTTCCATCTACTTAATCTGTCGTGAGTAAATTTAGCTGAAAGCAAAAATTGTATAGCTCTATGGTCTGTGTAAACGGTGGTATGTCTGCCATAAAGAAAGTGCCGTAATCTCGTAAAAGCCCATACAACACATAATGTTTCAAGTTCTGTAACGGAGTAATTTCGCTCGGCAGGTGACAGAATGCGGCTTGCAAATGCGATGTTTTTGATTACTGTAGAACCATCTTCTTCAATTTCCTGGAAAACATGTACGCCTAAGGCGGTGTTGGAACTGTCGGTGGCAATGGAAAAATTTCTAGTAAGATCTGGGTGCGATAATAGTGGTGCATTCAACAGAGCATGTTTCAAATTACATTCTCGTGAACAAAATTCTGCGTGTCAAAAGTAATGTTTGCGTTTCTGTAATATGCAATCTGTGCTGTATCTGGTTAAAATCTATCGTACGTATTATTATTTACGGGAGAATGTTGTGGCATATCCACTATATGAACTGTTCTGTTATTTCGTACTGACGTGTTACGCTATGGATGACACCTATTGTCTGTTTCATACATGATTATTTGTTGTTGCTGATGTTGTTGCTGCTCATAAGATCGACTATTATTAAGTGTACGCTGAAAATTGTGCTCGTTATTTTTTTTTACGTCCGTCATGATAGTAATTTTTTTATACGGCGCATTGCGATACGAGTTGAAATAGTGTGTTGTCTGTACGTAGTTATTTCTTTGCTGCCGTGCGTTACTATTTGTTGGGACTGGGACTATACGTGCACGCGGCGAAACATTAAAGTTTGCTTGACCTTGTAGACTGCATTGTTGGTTAGGTATGCTAAGCGGTTGACTTTTATGCTATTGTAGCGAAAAACATATATTGTTACCAAAATGTGGTTTGCTATTGCTGATAATTTTACACATACTGATGATTACGATTTTTATCTGTTATTTAAGTTCTCGTGATTCTGGAGTGCCTAATGAAAATTGTCACATTCGGTAAAAATTTGTCACATCGGGTTTTCTTTGTCATTTTTCTTAATTCTAGGTAGAGCAATAGTTAAAGAGCAATTTTGATAGATATAAAGGATAGTAGAAGAGAAGGCAGCAGTGCAGAAAACTAAAGATGAAACAGCACTACTACAGCTCGGGGCCCTATGCTCGCTACGGCACATATTCATTAAAGCGTAATGAATCCCCTGAGGTCAATTACGCACTGCAAATAAATTTTAGCTTTTGCGTTGCAAGCAATAGCGGTAAAATTCCAAAAGTAAATCGCTGTATTCTTGCAAATTCCAGTTTCTGCATAAAACGTAATGCTGATGAAAATACAATAGCAAATTGTCGCCTCAGGTTCAAAGCTAGCTTCTGCATTACAGGCAATAGCGGTGAAAGTACAAAAACAAATTGTCGTATACAGCTCAAAGCGTGTACCGGTGTTCTGTCATTATTAAATTCTTTACTTTTTCTTACAAATGCAAACTGCTTATTATCAACGTTCTCGTCACTGAATTTGAGAATACGTTCGGGTTTGTGTGAGAATTTGTTTGTCTGTGTCTTTTCGTACTTCAAGTTACGTAGCCTTTCAGATTTTAAGTCGCGTAGCTTTTCGGATTTTAATTCGCGTAGTTGCTGTAAATTGCTCACATTATACACGCTGCGTGAGTCTGACACATGTTCATAAAGTGGCGTCTGTTGTGGCATGTTATTAACTGAAATGTTTTTCATCTCTGTTACTTCTTGTTGTAAATTTGACAACTTCCTACGTAACGTGTTGTTAGACGAATCGATCTCATTAATTGCCTGCTGTAAATTTTGAAATTCAGGTGTTTGGTTAAATGAAACCGGTGCAGTATCGTCTGATTTATTGTCATTAGTATTTTCGATAACTTCAATACGACTGGCCAATTCATCACATTTTTCAGTCAGTATTTTAACCTGATCGTCGGTTTTAGAATCAGACGCATTAATCTGTTTTTGCAACTTACGCGTAGTTTCGCTCAGTTTTTTAACATCAGCTTTGATGACATCGCAATCCTGTGTTAGATCTAATTGTTCGAATCTATCTGTCACTGTTTGAATATTTACTGTGTGTGTATCTGTTTTTGATTTAAGATCAGAAATTTCATCCCGTAATTCCGCGTTCAATTGTTCTATGGTATTAATTTTGTCGGACACTGTAGTAATATTATTGTCTACATACGTCTTCGCTTTCGCGAATATTTTACGTTTGTCCTCATGTCTTTGTGCAGTGATTGTTTCCATGACTTGTCGTTTTACTTTGTTTTGATCCTGAATAAATCTGCGGAAACGCGTATCACTGTTCTGTATGTGCTGATTAAAGCACTCGTTAATCTGAGTGTTCTGCTGTTCGAATTTCGCGTCTATCTTTGCGTCCATAGTGCGCGAAAGTTCTACCGTCATTGCTCTAAACTCGTCCCGTAATTGTGTAGCTTTTTCAGAGCACTGTTTGGCGACTCCGCTAATTTCGTCTCTGAGTGTATTTGTTGCGGCTGTTTGCATTTCCCTTAATTCTTGCGCAACCGACTTAATTTCTTCGCTATTTTTTTGAGAACAAGCCTCAATTTCCACGCGCAACTGTTCCTTAGTGTCATGGCACTGCGCGGCAACGTCTCTAATTTGTTCACTAAGCTGTTTGAAATTCTCTTTAAATTGTTTGTTATCTACACTCTGTTGTTTGACTTGTTCATTAAGTTGTTTGAGATTGTTGTTAGTTTTCTCACTTTGCTGTTTGTTCTGTTCTATCAATATTGCCATAAGTTGCTCCAAGGTGACATTACCTACTCTATTCTCAGTACTGTTTGATGGTGTATCTATAATTGTCGCGTTTTGTGTGACCATTTGGTCATTCTGTAATTTACAAAAAGGTTTATCAGTCGGATGTGCACTATCAGACACTGTTCCGGAATTAAATGGATCCGTCATACTCTCACTACGCTGACCATTTTCATTCGAAAAATTTGTCTGTACATTACTTAGATTTTCTAAATCGGGTGTGTTAAGCTCGGCAGCGCTCATTACAATAGAGCGTCCCGCGTCATCGATTGTCATCATATCAACAGAGGACATAACCGAGTTCGTTTGTTCATCATTAAGACAAAAGTCATCATTAGTGGTTGTATTGCACTGATTGTTAGTGAACGCAGGATTGTCATCATCACACTGCGTGTCATAATTACTATCGGTCACGCTGTTTGAGTCGGTAATTTCATTCAAAATACCTCGCGATACACTATTCACAGTCTTTCGCGGCATTTTTACAATAGTCACAATTTTTCAGAAAATAAATAAGCACAATGCAAAAATAACACACAAATACAACAAAGCAACAAATTGCCGTTGACCTGTAGAGAGAAAGTCACAATATTATTAAAAGCGTAGCGCCAAATCCTAATTATATCTAAGCAAATAAGAGCAGATATCTGACTGTCGCTCAAAAGACTCTCAACGAAATACGATCCTGGACTGGGTGTCGCCAAGTGTAACCTCCCCACCGCAATTATCCAAGAAAATATAGACAATACTTAATAGAAATGGGAGCCAAGTGTAACCTCCGCACAAAGATTTGAAAGAAAAAGGACGATACTAATTAGAAATGCTGATGGACATTGCTCTATGCGTAACCTGCCCACAATGAAATGTACTGACAATGGCAACAAAAATGTGAAATTCGCAATCTGACTCAAATATAAATTCCTGATGAAAAATTAAAGTCCATTCAGTGGTAAGAAAATTTAATTAAACCGAAATATCGGTCTTTGGCCCTGTGTAAAACAATCAGAGTTAAAGTCTTACCTCAGAATAAATGGATGTCACATTTCTGCTCTTGTTGTTGCGCACCGCTTGGAGGAACTGCATTGCAAATAATAATATTCTCTTTTTTTTGTGATTTTAGTGAAATTTTTCTTCAAAAGAAGTGGAATGAAATGGGAAGTGCAACGAAATCTTGAGTTCAATAAAAAATTAAATTTTTGAGAAAATGCTTTTGAAATAAAAAATTATTATTGGGAGACTTGTTGGAGAATAATTACAATAAATAAAATTTTCCATTATCTAATGATTATATTAATTAACAGTATACCTTATTCCTCATCTTGACCAGTGTTGCCGACCGCCTACATCACATAACCGCACTGGGCTGCTACTACTGAGCGACCGCTCTGCATGACGACTACAGACTGAGTACTGCTCTCAACTAGACAGAGCTACAGACTCGCAACGACTGACTGACTGCTACTGAGAACCGCTCGCAACACTCGCGCGGTCAAGCGCATACTCTCTGGTCACAGATGCTACAATGCCTCGCCATCGCTGCTGCGTTACATACGTGTTTCAAGCGTCCATGCCACATCGTCACGCTGCACCATGCCGGGATATTAGAAGGTATCCCACGACTTGTTAGATCAGTGTCGTAATGCATATTCGGGATCCAGTAACTTCACAAAGACAAGCACTGAAAAATCTTTCCAAAAATACACTCCTGGAAATTGAAATAAGAACACCGTGAATTCATTGTCCCAGGAAGGGGAAACTTTATTGACACATTCCTGGGGTCAGATACATCACATGGTCACACTGACAGAACCACAGGCACATAGACACAGGCAACAGAGCATGCACAATGTCGGCACTAGTACAGTGTATATCCACCTTTCGCAGTAATGCAGGCTGCTATTCTCCCATGGAGACGATCGTAAGGATGCTGGATGTAGTCCTGTGGAACGGCTTGCCATGCCATTTCCATCTGGCGCCTCAGTTGGACCAGCGTTCGTGCTGGACGTGCAGACCGCGTGAGACGACGCTCCATCCAGTCCCAAACATGCTCAATGGGGGACAGATCCGGAGATCTTGCTGGCCAGGGTAGTTGACTTACACCTTCTAGAGCACGTTGGGTGGCACGGGTTTCATGCGGACGTGCATTGTCCTGTTGGAACAGCAAGTTCCCTTTCCGGTCTAGGAATGGTAGAACGATGGTTTCGATGACGGTTTGGATGCACTATTCAGTGTCCCCTCGACGATCACCAGTGGTGTACGGCCAGTGTAGGAGATAGCTCCCCACACCATGATGCCGGGTGTTGGCCCTGTGTGCCTCGGTCGTATGCAGTCCTGATTGTTGGCGCTCACCTGCACGGCGCCAAACACGCATACGACCATCATTGGCACCAAGGCAGAAGCGACTCTCATCGCTGAAGACGACACGTCTCCATTCGTCCCTCCATTCACGCCTGTCGCGACACCACTGGAGGCGGGCTGCACGATGTTGGGGCGTGAGCGGAAGACGGCCTAACGGTGTGCGGGACCGTAGCCCAGCTTCATGGAGACGGTTGCGAATGGTCCTCGCCGATACCCCAGGAGCAACAGTGTCCCTAATTTGCTGGGAAGTGGCGGTGCGGTCCCCTACGGCACTGCGTAGGATCCTACGGTCTTGGCGTGCATCCGTGCGTCGATGCGGTCCGGTCCCAGGTCGACG